>NC_064291.1:21643811-21651247 GCF_019186545.1 Solanum stenotomum | reverse complement strand
TTCTTCTCTTCTTCACTCAAGAACCCTAACTCTTACTCTTTTAAAATGGAACAAAAATGATCCACAATCAGCCTAACACAACAATATAACCTCAAAAGAAATGGTTTGTGAAAAGACCAAAATGCCCTTAAATTTCCGGACGGACTCCCTGCCAACTGCCCAACTTTCAAAGGGCATAACTCGCTCATACGAACTCGGAATTGAGCAAACTCGGTGGTGTTGGAAAGATCGTTCCAAGGTCTTTCCAAACATAACTGGAACTACTCCTGGATCATCCTGAGCTAGGAGTTAGGACTGCTCAAAGTTGGCCAAAAACTCACTGATTTCCACACTTGGCCGAATTTCCAGATTCTGAATTTTTTTCCAAAAATGACTACTTCCGATTTCAAGCTTCTTCATATTCATTTTAAATTGTCGGATGTTACAGTTCTGATCCATCATTTGTGCCTTTCTCGCCTCGAACTCAATGATAGAATGTAGTATCCATGGCTTCACATGCTAAAGTAGAGTGGCCATCTGTGCCTCCAGCTTCTGGACTCGGGCTAGAGGGATGGTGGTGAACCCTGAAGAGGGAGTGGCTCGGGATGAGCTAAGGGCCTGACTGGTGGCCGGAGACGGTGGAGCCTGAGTGTTTGCTATAGTGGCTGGAATGGTGGTGTCATCGGCCTGCATCTTCTCAACATCGGCAACAAGATCCTCACCCAGAGGTGGTACCTCAACCTGTGGCTCTGTCCTCAGTGCAGGAAGCTTGGTATCATACCGAATGAGGACAAATGTTTAAAGTCTTGGTCGCAGTAAGCAACCGGTCATAATGCCACACAAGGACGGAAGCATCTCTACATAGTTGGAAGATGAGGCACGGGAAGGGCAGGATGGTGGTGGTTTTGAAGGACCTCTCATGAATCTCCGCAATCACGATGCGGGCAAAGTCAACCTTTAAACCTGCCAGATGGCTACAATCATCACAGTCCGGTCCCATATGACTGTTGTCCGCCTGAGTCAGGGATAGTATATTTCAAACCAACAACCAGAAGAACTTTACAGCAAAGCTCAGTGTAGCCTTTTTGATACCAATGCTAGGAGTCCGAACCCACTTAGTGCGCTCTCCATCCGTAGCAATATGTCATGCCATCCATCTCACAAGGGATTCCATCTGTTTAGAATTCCTCTGAAATGCCCCGCTCTGAATTATTCCCATCTTATAGTCGAACTCTACTGTATTGATGGGCAGCGTGTGATCTGGGCCATAGATGAACCTACGAAAGGTGACCTCTAATATATTGACCGTGAAACCTTGCACTAAGGTGGACTCGAGTGGAGGTTGAGCGGCGGGCTTGGCCCGTTTGGAGATGGAATTCCTGACGGTGGCCGCATATGAAGCATAGAACTCCCAGACTATCTCCTTGTTGTAGGTCCCTGGGCTCCGTGCCATCCACTCACATATGTGCCATCGGAAGGTCTCCTGGATGATTCGTCCGGTGTGGAGGCTACCTCTGAGAACCCAACACTCCTCAGTGACTAGTCTGGCTATCTTATCGTGCTCATTCAGCATGTGAGCATCGGTGTATATCTGGTATTAGCCATCCACGCACCACCTGTTTGGCTCCGTAGCAATCGGTGTAGGCTCAGAATTAGGGGGCACTAGAATATCTCTCGTGCTATCATCTTCGGAGGAAGAGAAAGTGATGCCGCTAAAGCTGGACCCGGATTGTGACTCTGAACTAGCCTGTGATCCGATCGGTGTGACCCCCTTCTTAGACTGGGGGCAGTGACCTCGTCGAAGTTCACCTACTGGGTTGTGTTCCGAGTAGTGCGGGGAGCAGTAAGGGAGGTCTTGGTGGTCGGAGAAATGTAGTTCTCGTCAGTATCTGCATCGATCATACGTCGAGAAGGAGCTATGGATTTGGACTTGCCCTTTATAGCATAGGTTGGGGCTTGCTTGGGGACCATGGTACCTGTGGAGGCTTTGTTAGTACCAAAACAAGGAAATAAAACACATGGAAGAATTTTAGAACAGGAATCGGACCTAAACAAAAATTAAAAAAAATTTGGATAGTAGCTGACTTGTCGACCGACGGAAGGTACCCACGGTCCGTCAATGGAATGACAGTTCCTGGGTCCCCTCCGTAGGTCAGAGTACCAAAAATTGGGTCTCAGATGTGGGAACCATGGATGTGTAGAATGGTTCATCGATGGAACAATAGGCTGTAGTCCACACCGTGGTTCGACACTTGTACAAAATTTTGTGTGCAACTGACCCACAGACCCTGACCTACGGTCCATGGGTTGGAGTCGTGGGTCAGTTTTGTGCCAGGTTCCAGAAATCGACTCAACTTCAACACATAATATTAACAATCCTACAAGAAAACTAGATCTAATCATGCATTTCAACATAATATCTGGTAGTTTATCATCCCTAGGGTTCTAACTACACTGAATTCAACTTTTTAACATATCAAATTGCGAACCCTAAGTCAAAACATCCAATTAGACCCATTACTTCATTTATATGGCTTTAACTTATAGCACACTCACATTATATCGTTCCAAGGGTGTTTCTGACTACAATTCAACATTTAACTAGAAGATTAACAACCCAAGGTCAAGATCCAACTTCGTGACTTCATGATTTAAACAATGAATATTGAATTCAAAGTTAGGGTGAAATTGTTTACCTTACATGTAATGAAGTGGGTGAGTGTGTTAGTGCAATGAACTCATTGAACCTTTGCTAGTCTTTCGACACCGAACCCAGACTGTGGAATCGTTGGAGAAGAATAATGGATTTCGGGACTGATTTGGGAGAGGAGAGGGGATTTATAGGATCTGGGTAATTACTATGGGAGTCATTAAGGATATTTATGTGAGAATATGGGTATTTTGAGGATTGGAATATGGTTGGGAGGGAAATATGGAAGTGGGGGATGTTTTAGAATGATAGGTTTTTATTAAATGGGTGTTTGGGTCAGGTCGGCAGAAACCTTAGGTTGGACCCACGAGACCCCGTCGACGGTCTGTGGGTCAACCTACAGACCGTGGGTTAGATCCATAGGTCACTCTGACACTTAGAAAAATTTGGGAACTTACCTGGGATCTACGAACGCTATTCACAGTCCATGGATTGACCAACAGACCGTCGATGGGGTCCGTAGACCACTGCACAACTATTTTCTGTAGATTTTGCCTTTCGTCCCTGCACACATAGCAACCATTATGACTTTCGTTTTACATTTTCTGGACACTTTTTAGACACAGACCCTATTCTATATCTAGCCAACACTAATACAAAAATAAAACACCTATCAAAAGAGCTACAAAAATCAAAATAAAAGAAGAAAACTCCTATATCGAGAAGAAAAACCTTTAGTTGGCTAGATTGTACATCTTAGGTTGCCTCCCAAGCAATGCTTGATTTAACGTCGCGACACGAGCACACCTTAATTACTCAGACTTCATCAAAATAATAGGCCTCGATCACTTCTTGCACACTCTCCGATTTACCCATGTAGACCTTGATCCTCTGCCCGTTCACTTTGAACCTTGTTCCCTCCTTGTTCTCGAGCTCGACCACTCCATGTGGAAATACTTGATTGACTTTGAATGGCCCGGCCCACTTGGACCTGAGCTTGCTAAGAAACTAGCGCAACCTTGAGTTGAATAAAAACACCAGATCACCCACAGATAAATTCATAATTTTCAATATTTTGATCATGATACCTCTTCTTCTCCTTGTACAACGCTGAACTTTCATATGATTTTAGGAGAAACTCATCAAGCTCATTTATGTCATTCAATATTTGACTCGATGCGGCGCCCCAATCCAAATTCAACTTCTTTAGCGCCCATAATACCTTATGCTCTAGCTCTACCTACAAATGGCATGACTTCCCATCTACAAGTTGGTAGGGGGACATACTTATGGGAGTCTTGAATGCGGTGTGATAGGACCACAAAGCATCATCAAGCCTTCTTGACCAATCCGTCTTGTTGGCGTTCACAATCTTTGCAAGGATTTGATATCATAATTCTCGAATGAATCGTTCTTATCATATTTCGCCCTAAATTCCTTTCAGTAATCCTTTTTAGTTTTGGAGAGTGGTGTTGTTGATAGTAGTTGTGTAATGATGGAGGAGAGGATTGTTATTTCTTATTGTAATAGTGATAGTCTGTTTATTCCATCTAAGGTTATGAATGTGGAGGAAGAAAGAGATAGAGTTTTACAATGAGTACTAAGTCAGCTTCCTGGTGATAATGCATGAAAGTTATGTTGGTAGAAGTGGCAAGAGAATGAGAATTTCTTATAAGGAGTGGTTAGTAGGAGTGCATGGAGTGGTTATAGTACTAGGCTTGAATGTGGTGTTGGTAACGTGTGGACAATGTGTGATACATTAGATGTTTCGTGATATGAGCTCAAGGTTAGCTAAATGTAGCGGTAAGGAGTAGTGTTCTTGGGATGAGATTTCCTACAGAGGTATAAAACCCGAATCTTACAATTTAAATCAGAATAATCACCATATGTTAAGTACTTTATGATTCTGAGTTAGACTTGAATATAGTAAGAGTAACCCCTTTCCATTCTCAGACCAGCCGTCATTCGAGGACGAATGATCGCAAGGGGGAGATATTGTAACACTCCAAAATTTTCTAAGTTAAGACTCGAACCATTCTTTATTTACTTGTAGGGTCATATCGGGTGATTCATAAATTGCCCAAATGTGTAAAGGTAAATTCTTTAGTGTGAGAATGATTTTGGATATCAATTAAGGTCACTAAAAACTCCTAACACAAAGTAGAGTTAAAAGTTTCATTATCGTTTAAGTTTTGATGTAAGATTCCCTTTGGGTCAGCTTCAAACGACCATATCTCTTAAAATATAAAGAGTTACATGACCCATAACCTATAAAATTGAAGGTATTTGAATCTTCTTTTCAATGCCACAAATTTTGCGTCAATCTAATTTCCGAGTAAAAAGTTATGACCATTTTAGTAACCTAATACAGTGCAGTGATGAATTAGCCGACCCGAAAATATTAAAAATGGTCATTTTTGTCTTTTTACCTCTAAGAAAACTCTAAACGAATTGTTTGACTATTTAAATTCCTTCATACAATCATGAATTTCTAATGAAAATCATAATTCTTGACCATAGAGATTTCAAGAAACTAATTCAACGAATCTCAAGAAAGGTTTTCTTGATTGTTCTCATTTAAGCTAGGGTTTCAAGACTTCTAATCAAGTTCTTCTTCAAGATTCTTCAAGAACGTTGTTCTTCCAGGTATGCAAGGTCATCAATGTTTAAGCAGTATGGTATCTAGATATACCATCAATGTTCATGCAGTGTGACTTCCAGAGTCATCAATGATCATATTATAATATGATTTTGAAATGTTTTTGAGAAAGAGTTTTCAAGTATGAGTATAAGGGGACTATGTATTCCAGAGGCATCAATTTTACATTGATAAAAGAAAAATTGAGATTTCTAAATGAGTTATGAGTTCAAAATTTATTTCAAGAGTAGTTACCTCTTTTAAGAGGGTAGTTTAAGAAATTATCTCATACCAGAGGAAGAGTTATATTTTTTTAAGCATATGACCATGAGTATATATTATTGGGAGCAGTATTGAGCATCGATAAAACAACTCACAACCCCCATAAACCATGTATGCCAACATGGGTAACGGGTCATACTTTTTAGATGATTCTTTATTGCTTGTAAGCATAGCTTAGTGGATCCACTTAGTTGAGGTGTTCTATACCCCGAAAAGGTATAGGACAATTCTGGCAGCGTGGGCGCGACATTGTATCATCACGTATCTCATAGTGATGGTTTTTGGTTAGAGAATCTCCCAATAGAGTTAAAGTATATTTTTATATATCACTTATTATGTTGAGTTCAGAGATGAGAAAGTATTTTGTAAAGATTTAAATGATTTAACTTCTTTATTTCTTTACATTCAATTTGAGTACATTGTTATCTATTGCAGTCTTTTCTTTCAATTATTTGTTATTCAACTCTATTACATACTCGTACATTCAATGTACTGATGTCACTCGACTTGCATCTTTTCATGATGCAGATACAGGTTCTTAGGATCCTCAACAAGAGTCCGTTGAGATCATTTCGTCAGCTTTTGAGTAAGACCTCCTTGCTTTCGGAGTACTCCAGTTTTATGAGTTGTTAATAGTAGCTCTCTTGAAGAGTTGTGCATCTTGTCTCAACACTCATCTTTGTATAGTAGAGGCTTCATAGATAGACTTTTATAGAGAGTCAATTTCAGATATTTTATTTAAAACTTATGTTTTATACTTAGTATATTCAACGAAGTTTTGAGATTCAGTAAGCTGTTTTTAAACATTTCTTTCAATTTGATGCTTATGTATGCTTGAAGTTAGTCTTCTGCTTGTAGCCTGCAAGGATGAGGGTTCGCTTGGGGGCCAACAATGGTTCTCAAGTGCCGGCCACGTCCAGGGTGTAGGCTCGAGCCGTGACATTATCGTAGGCATGTTATTGAATTTTAAAAAAAAATTGTCTTTCATTTTTTCTAAAAGGCATATATCAATTATTTGATATTTAATTAAAGATATATATAATATTTTAGTATTATATAATTCTTAAAGCTTAATGATATGTTTATAAAGCTATTTTCAAATCAATTTCAAATAAAAGGGTAATGTTAGTCATTTTTATAACCGTAGAGGTCTATGTGAGCAATTTTTATAACTTTAGGGTATATGTGAGTCAATTTTGTAATCGTAGAAGTATATGTGAGCTATTTTTATAATGTTAGAGTATATATGAGTCACTTTTGTAACGATGATATATTAGCTTTGAATGATAAGTTGATTGGATATAACAGAGCTTTTTCTCTAAAGTTAGTAACACATCAAACTTCTTTCACCTACTTTAATGAAATGAATAATGATTTAATTCACATGAAAGAAATTCTATCAATCTAAGTTCAAATAAAATATGATAATAATAAAGCTAAAAGCAAAATAAAAAATGAACTCGATTTCGTGTCATGCCGCTATAAATTATTCAAAGAATTTTATCTAGAAAATTGAAGATTCGTAAAAATGAGTAGTCAAAAGATGAAACTGCATATCTCTGGCAATCTTCCACATAAACACTTGGCTCATTATTGTTACGCATGGTATACAATTTTATAATATATTCAATAAGAACTTTAACAATAGCTCAAAAAAATAATCCAAAAAATTCACACATCAACCAATAACCATCCTGCAAAAGCAACAAACATAGAGGGTGTGTTTGGTACGAAGGAAAATGTTTTCCATGGAAAATGTTTTCCTAGAAAATGTTTTCCTAGAAAACAAGTTGATTTTTCACTTATTTTCTCATGTTTGGTTGGTGAGTAGAAAATATTTTCCGAAAAAGATTTTTAGTGTTTGATTTATGAATGATTTTTTTTTTT
>NC_064291.1:21606547-21640265 GCF_019186545.1 Solanum stenotomum | reverse complement strand
TCTATTGTTATTATTATTATTGTTTTTTCTTTATATGAGGAGATTGTGGAAAAATGGTTAAAATTTAAAATGTACCTTTCCACAAAAAAAAGGACCACACCGTTAGATTTTTAAATACATACACATAATTAATTTTAAATTTTTTTAAAATTTGGTTTAGTGTGGTGCTGACATGTGACACTTTTTCTTCTCCTTTTATATGTGCAATTAGATGGTTCAAATTTAAAATTTTAATTAAATTATTTCTTTTTTTATTTATATTTTATAATCTTAAATTGCAATTTCAAACTATTTAATTTTTAGTTATTTATAAACTAATTTTAATAAACTTTATTATAACAGCTTTTAAAACAATTTTAGAAGTAGAGAGTTAACGTCTACGGTTAGAATTTTTTAGTTTTTTCTTTAAAATATTTTTTACATGTAATTTAGTAGAAGTAGATAATGTTAATAAACTTCATTATAACACCTTTTATATATGCTTTCACTAATTTTTTTTGCATAAAATTTTTTAAAATAGCATTCTTTTTCCGTCTATTTTTAAATACAGATTAAAAAAGATTGATTAAAATTTATAAATTGTATTTTAATTTTAATAATAGATTATATAAAATTAATTTTACGTAATTATTAAATTAGTGATCATAATCTGAAGTTGCATACATAAATGAATAAGTATAAAAAAAGTATTAAAAATTAAAAAATAAAACAAAAAGTAATGGACTTATAAAACATATAATTAACTTTCAGATTATTTAAAATATAATATATTTAATTTCTAATATGTACATGCGTATATGTATATATTTTCTTGGAAAAAATTCTCAATTTTAAAAGTTTTTGACTAATTCTCTACTCGTTGAAAGAGTGAAAGTTTAACATTGAAATATGGAGATGATCTTCATGTAATTTTTCAATGTTATTGAGAGATTCATCGTCACTATCTAGGCCACTAATGTTATTTCATGAAACTATCTTCATTCATGTCTTTTGATTTTATGGTTTGATCAATAAACTTACTTTCTTGGTTGCTTCCATTTTTAAAAAAATAAAGATAAAACTTGCGTGAATTCATGATTGCTTTAAAAAACTTTCAAGCATATATGCAAAATCTTGTAAATATTCAACCTAAAGATAAATTATTTCACATCTAAATATTATCATACTCAATATTAAAAATAAAAAAAATAATCCATAGTCACAACATAATTTAAAAAAATAAAATAATACATTCATTTTTTAGAGTTTTCAATTTCTTTCATAATTTATTTATCATTTTTTAATCCTCTATATAGTAAATAAAAAAAACAACATATTTCCTAACAAAATAGGAAGAAAAACACAGAGGCCTCAAAAAAGTGAGATTTTTCCATAATTACCACAAAGTTTGTTCAGTACCATAGTTTGCAACGAACTCCTCTTTCTTGAGATATGAATTGCTCACTTAATTGTTCAACTTCTCTTGATTTTTCTCGATCATTTTTTCTTGACTCGATTATGATCATAAATTTGTGCCTTCGTTTAAGAAGGATAAAGAAATTTTTTGAAAACAGTTACGTTGATTGAGGAAGAATTATCTGTTTGTTTGAATATTTTATCACTAACCACTCCTTTTATTTTAGGATACAAGTGGGAAGTTAATGTGCAGTTAAAATATTTTTTTTCTTTTTTTTCACTATTATTAAATAAAAATATATGCAGTTAGATGGTTCAAATTTAAAAAATACCTTTCCATAAAAAAGCACCACAACGTTGAGCTTTTTTAAAAAATATTTTTTAATTTTCTTTTTAGTGTTTGATATTTCTATTTTTATTTTTAGAATTCCAATTAATTTTAATAATTTACAAATTTTATTTTTTTTTGGTAGTGCTGACAATAAACATTTATAAAAATTTTAAGAGTCCAAAACGTGTTAAAAATATATAACAATTATTTTTATTTATAAGTTTTTATTTTCAATATTTGATGACTTATGTTTTTTACGGGTTTATTTAAAAAATATTTTTATTTTTACATTGTTAGATTTTAATTTAATTCTTTTTTGTGGTAAGTTTTTTTTCTAATTTTTATAATATACAGATTAATTATATATCTATATATAGATTATTATTATTATTATTATTATTATTATTATTATATTATCTACATTTTTGTTTTTCTTTAAATCGGGAGATTATGGAAGATGGTTAAAATTTAAAATATACATTTCCACAAAAAAGGACCACAACGTTAGAGTTTTTTTTAAAATAAATACATACACATAATTAATTTTAATTTTTAAAAAATATGATTTAGTGTGGTGCTGACATGTGGCACTTTTTCTTCTCCTTTTATATATAGATAGATAGTTAATTTTTTCTAGTAAAAATTTCGTTTATTTTAAACTACCATTAGATTGTAGGATTTTTTTTTTATCATTTAAATCTACTATCAAAATTCGTTTACTTTTTTAAAAATAATTGTATTTACACAAATTATAAATTGACATAATTAATAAAAATAAAAGTAACTAACTGAATAACATTAAAAATATATCTCGTTTAAAGATAAATAAATCAATTTAACCCTTCTGGGAGATAAAATTGACCTTGCAATAGTTATAAAAAAGTAATTTCTCTTTTGATATAAAATAGAGTTTTAAAAAGTAGAATTTAATTTTTTAGTGGTAGCGTAAGTGTTTTATTTTCATTTGTTAAATTTCGTTTTTGGATTTTCGATTTACAACTTAAAATACTTCAACTTTATGAAATTTTTAAAAGAAAAAAGAAGTATAAAATAAAAATAACTATAAGTAGAAAAGTATGGCACAATTTTCAGTTATTCCGATTTTCATATTTTGAAATTTTTAGCAATTGTTTGTATGCAGAAATTATATAAATATAATAAATTTATTTTATAGTTTAAATAGTTGATATAATTTTTTTATAAATTCCAAAAATAAAAAGAAAGTAGAGAAGTCCTAAACATACATTGATTTATGGTTTCAGGTTTTAGGACTCCGACATGGAACGATAATGTGTAGTTAGAAATATTTTGATATAATTTCACAAAAACAGGTCTTGTATTTAAAAAATCATTTATTTTAAGAATAGTTTTGAATCATTGCAAAGTATGTTATTATTGTTGTTAATATATTTAGATTTTTACCTCTTTTCAGATTGAGATGGTAATTGTTATAGAGTGAAATTGATTGTTAACCATTGATATATATGAGATTTGGACAAACCCATGAAGGCCCTCGACTAATGAGTAATGCCGCCACTCCTCTACCTTTATTCATAGTAACAACTTGCAATATCATCCAGAGGCTCCTAACATAGTGTTTTCTTATCTTATCTTGCTTGGTAGCTTAAACTATACAAAAAATTATCACTTTCTTGCAAATTATTTTCCCTCAAAAAAACAGAGAAAGAGAACAAAGTCATATTTCTATGTAATATATACATATTGTATATATTTCAAAATTCAGATCAATTAATGTTATCATATCATGGATCTAAGAAGTAGAGTAGTATCTATATCAACCGGCAACATACCTGCAATAAAACAAAAGCTAAACATAATTCCTTTCAAAATTTAAATAAGCATATTGATTAATAGTATAACGTAACACATACTCCTTTCTTATCTTAAACAAAATTAAACATACTCATTTTCATTGATATGAAAAACTATGAACTTATCTTAAAAGAAATATCAATCTATTTCTGAACTCTTCTAAATCAAATGATCCTCTTCATACTCATGAACTAATCATAAAAGCAAACTTGAAAAGCAAAAAATGTTATCATGCTTAAGAGAATAAGAATTCTGAAATGAGTACAGTTTTTGGGAAGATGTAAATGGTATAGTTAAGAATGATTTTTGTTATTTAAATGTGTGTTATGCGGTTAACTATTTTGTATGAATAAAATTAGTTATTTATCTTTTGAAATTTAAAATTAAAATTAATCACTCAAATTTCAAAAACTTATCCGTTTGGATATTGATTTGGATAACTATCATTTTCAAAAAAATTCAAAAATGAAGTAAAAAAAGGAAACCAAAGATGGAGTTACGTAATTTTTTATTTTATTTTATTTTATATCGTATTAATTGTTTTTGCAAAATCGTATCTATTTTGAGTGTTAACAATTTTTTTTTTTCAGATTTTAAATTAATATTAATAATTCATAAATTTTGCATATTTCCTTAAAAGATAGATAAATAATTAATAATCTATAATATATATATATTAAAAATATTTGTTTTTTTGGTAGTTATCTCTTTTTTTTTAAAAAATAAGTAATGCTAAATTTTAATTTAATTCTTTAAGTGGGAAGTTATGTTTTTTTTTTAAATAAAAATTTCAACTAAAATCCCGTGTTTTGTGTTTTTTTTTTCCTTTTCTGTTTGTAATTTTTATTTTCCGATTTTAAGTTGATTTAATAATAATAATAAATTATTATTATTATTATTTACAATTTCAGATTTTATATTAATTTTCCAAATTGATGCCAACTTATTCCTGAAAATTCTGAAATGACTAACGTGTTGATTTTTTTTTTTTTGAATTTTAAAATTAACAAATTACACTCAAATTTTACAATTCTAATTTTTATTTAAATTTTGAAAAACAGTAAAAAAATTAAAGTAACTGTAAAATTTTATTTTTTTATAAGCGGTAAAAACTGCTTTTTAGTGAATTAATAATTATTCTTATTTTCATTTTTTTAATTAAATAATATTAGTAATTTATTATTTAATTCTATTACATATAAAATAATTTATAATTATTTTAAAACCCATTTTTGTGATGCTGACATGTGGCACTTTTTCTTCTCCTATTATATATAGATAGATTTTTAGATCATTATTTTAAAATTTTCAGGTAGTTTAGCCTTTCCTATTACGACATAGGCTAATTAATGTACATAATAGTCAACAAATACGCAACTTTAATAGTTCATAATCAAGTTAACTCCATGTACACAGCAACTAATTAATACTGCTACAACAAAGGCTAACTAATTTACACAGTAGGCAACAACTAACTAATACACAATATATTAATAGTTAATGACATAAATTTTGCTGTGAGCAAAAGCCAAAGAACAATTCCTTGTCATAGGACAAAGGCTAAGACAATAACTAACTAATACAATTATATTATACAACAACTAAGGTATGGAATAGATTATTTTCATAAGTAATAAAATTTCAATTATTCATTTAATCTATGAACAGGACCCTTGAATCGAAAATGGAATTGAATACCTAAAGTTTTAGAACAAATAGATCTGAAATCGAACTAAAGAACTAAAATGTAATCATAAACGTAACCATTTTAAAGTTGTAAATTTCAAACATGCTTGAAAGTGTATTATATAAAAACACATCTTAGAGATCTTAATGTTATCATATAAAGAGTAATAAATAATATACACCGCAATGTAAAATTCTCTTTACACAATCAAGTCATGTTTAGCAGCAATTGTCGGTTACAATCATTCAATTTTTTGAATTTTTACTATTTCTTTTTCTTTTTCTTTTCAACCCTCAGTCGTCACCTCCCTCCGTAATTTTGTGCCCTTTCGACTTTGAGACCTATTTTTATTATTTTGAAGTTTGAGGTACCGCTACTTCTTTAATAATTAATCTTTATCTTGGGAGGAATTAATCTACAACATCGGGTACTTGAGGGGATTAAATATCTTAAGGACACACAGTGGGTTCTGTGGACTCGGATAGTTCTTTTCTTTTTCTTTTCATCTTTTATTATTTCTTGTTTGCTAATTCGAATATAGGAGCTAACAAATTTAAGAAATTTAATGTTGTTTGTATTTTCTGTGGTGAGAAAATTACCTTTATTTTATGTGTTCTTTTTATTGGAAAAAAAGAAGAAGAAGGAAAATAGAATTATTGCACCCGGACTTGGTACATGTCTCCTGCTTTGATGTAATAGCTATGAACCCATTGCACCCATAAACAATCCTTCTTCTTATCTATGTCCAATAGAAGTTTAAGAATAGTTGCATCGTTCCAAGTGCATAGGTTCATTACATTAAGTCCTCTTGCGGCTCCTGGTAGGCAGATGTTTTCCCAAGACACTAGAGCTTTCTTTAATTTGAGACTGTTACACCACCAGTCCATAAGAAAGTTCTACAGAGTTGTTCAATTGCCTTGATTACTTTCTTGGGAATAAGGAAAATTTGAGCTCAATATGCTTGTACTTCAAAAAAGACTGCTTATATTAATTGTAGTCTCCCTGCATATGACAGTAGTTTGGCTGACCAACAAGTGATTTTAGAAGTTATCTTCTCAATTAAGGGGAGGTATGCATTTACTCCTAGTTTTTGAGGTGCTAGTGGCACTCCTAGATATCTGAATGACATAGTCCCCTCAGTGAACCCCAAGGCATCAATTACACTTTGCTTTATGTGATCTGTCACCCCAGCAATGTAAATGGAACTCTTTTATGTATTTGCATGTAGTCCAGATGCCTCAGAGAACTTCAATGAGTTCAATGTCTTCTAAGAAAAATTGGAATAAGATAGAAATTAGGAAAGAAAGAAAAAATTAGCAAGAAAAGTGACTTGCATGGAATCATTGCTAACAGATTGAATATGATTCAACGGGAGTAAAAATCAGGTTCTATCTTTATTTCCCTTGATTTTTTTCTATTCCTTATAAGTTATGAGACTTATTTCATAAATGTTAGGATAGATGGTCATTATGTGATGATCTCAGAATATATCTTTATTATTATTAATATGTATTATGTTTAGAGGAGGAAAAAACACTTTTATAGTTTTCTACTTCATGTGAAATTTGATTGTGTTTTATTTTTGAAGACTAAAATCTTCTGAGTTGTTACTCCTTTGGTTTGAAGAATATAGAAACTTCATCGAACAAATCAGATTGTGTATTGGATTGAAGAATATAGAAATTTCATCAATTTGTTAAATACCCTGTTTGGATGAATATTCTGACTTGAAGAGTACAAAATCTTCGTCAGGAATATTAAGGCTAAATTATTTGAAATATATAAATTCTTCATCATTAGCTAGAAACAGTGTTGTATTTGAGGTTTCTGGAAATTAAATTTTTTTTGGTTTACTACTCTGTCTGAATGTGCAACTGGTTCGAAGAATATAAAAACTTCATTAGAGTTCAAAGTTCATTCGGTTAACGATTAGAGGAATATAAAAACTTCATCGTTAAACTAGAAACAAGTTGTATAAAGATTGAATCTTTATTGTTAGTATTCTGAGTACTAGGTGGTTTGTCTAATTGAGACAGAAAGGGAAAAATACTAGTGACATGAAATTAGTGATTTTTGTGCCTCCTGAATCTCCAAAAGAAGGCTTCGTGTTACCAATGTGTATTTTGATAGTACAAAATTTAAAAGCATGAGAAACAATATGTGAAAAATAATTTCAAATACTTGAAAAAAAAAATTAAGAACATATTTAAAATGTGGGTAGTTCTTTACTTGTGATAAAAACAAAATTAGACTTACTATCTAATTTAAATTTGAAAGTACAAGATATGAAATTTAATGACATTCTTGTATTATATTAGACTCACAAAACTCTTGGACTATATTTGATATTGTGATTATTGAGTCTCTTTTTACTAGTATATGATATGACTAGTATAAAACCACAAAATTATATCACTCATTCAAAAGAATTGTGTTCTTTGATGAAAAAGTGTCACTTAAAATATTGTGATTTTTCATGAAAAGATATATCTAATAAAATAAATTTTTATTTGCATAGACATGAACATTGGTAAAAAGTGATCTGTCATATTTGTGTTGTAAAATAAATATTTGGGTCATATTTCCCTTATTGGACTGATGAGACTGGGGTCATGGGTAATTCTATAACAACCAAATTGAATGTTATGAAAAGGTCCTTCTGAAAAGGACATCTGGCAAGGTATTGATTCTAAAATAATGTCTTTATTTGACAAAGTTATAAAAAGTAAAGAACAAAATATTTGTGGGAAAAAGTTACCTCATGGAAGGTCTTTTCAAACTCAGTATTTATGTTTGTTCTTACTTGCTTGAATCAAATTGTTTGTGACATGAACGCTTGGGACATGTTAATTTTAAAAAAATCTTGTGAAAACTGATCAACTTAAAAGTTTTGCCTAAGTTTGAGTGCAATAAATAAAATGTCAAGTTTGTGTTGAATCTAAGTGTGTTAAGCATACTTATAAATTTGTTGAAAATAATTTTAATCCCTTACAATTGATTCACACTAACATTTGTGATATGTGACTAGTCAACACCATCTCGTGGTGAGAAAAAGTGTTTCATAAATTTTATTGACAATTGCACCAGATACTGTTATGTCTATTTGCTTAATGGTAAGGATGAAACAATAGAAACATCTAGGCAATATAAAATTGAAGGTGAAAATCAGTTGAATAAAAAGATTGTCATGATTAGAAGTGGTAGATGTGGAGAATATGAATCTTCTTTGCAGAACTATATTTGGACAATGGAATCATCCATCAAATTACTGCACATACTCACGTCACTCTAATGAAATTGCTGACATGAAGAAAACTGAACTTTGCAGGAAGTGTTGAATATCCTACTTATAAGTTCAGGCTTAACACAAAATTTGTGGGGGATGCTATCATTATAGCAAAAGAGAACAACAAAAAGTTTGTCTGTTGAGAAAGAGGGAAGCAAAAAGTTTTATTTGTTAAGAAGGAAGCAACAAAAAACTTTTGTTTGTTAAGAAAGAGAGCAACAAAAAATTTTGTTTGTTCAGACTTTGTTGTATCCTGATAGAGAATTGCTTGTCGACCCTTAAAGTATATACAAGCAATAACTCTTGAAAGATAGTGATCTAACAATTTTCAATACAATCTATTCCATATATATGAGAAATGGAAATGAGGGAAATCCAGCTTGAAATATTTCATAGTGTGGGGGTGTCTAGAAAAAAATCCAAGTTCCTATTCCCAAAAGGGTCAAAATAGGACTTAAGACTGTGGATTGTATGTTCATTGGATGTGTTATGCTTATCGTGACCAACGACACTATCCTACGGTATGAGTGTCTACGATCATCAATAATATAGTAACCCAACCAAGGGTTGGGGTCGTGTCCCAAGGGAGCGATTTTGAGAATTGATAGAAAAATAGAAATACATGCTAACTAGTTGTAGCTAAAGACATTTGTGATAAAAGACATTGTAAATTAAAGGGGGTGACACAAAAGTGTCAAATATCAAAGGGGGTTTTGTAACAAGTACTAAAATAACAAAATAAATAAGAAAATCAAGTATGGGGAAATGTTCTTGGGATGTGACTGCAATATAAGTTGAGATAAATTGTTGGGTACATGCTTTCGATAGGAAATTTGTAAAATAATAGTGACTAGGCTAGGCTTTAAATGGAAATAAGTTCCCTCTCGGGCAACTTACCCCATTTCAAATGCGTTCCTCTCGGACACCCATTTGCCACATGAAGACCAACCTACGCCTTAACCCACTCACTCTCTCGAGCTGAGTGTTAGGATATGGGACTAGGGCCCACCCTCTCGGGCTGAACCTCATGTCGACCCACTCCTTAGGCCATCAGTCTAGTGGTTTTGGTTTCGCGACCTCCCTCTCGAGCAAGCCAAAAACACATGGGTGGCTTTGTATTTGCAACTACAAACCCTTTAGATTAAACCACAACCACTAGGTGAAATAACCATTAAAATACATCTAACCTATCAGTAAGCAAGACCCAACAAGAATATCAACCCATATTTGCTAAATCTCACCCCAAGAATGGGAGTTTTTAGCCACACATCAAGGAATAAGAAATTATACCTAACATGATAATGAAATCAACTGGTATAAGAAATTAAACCTTAAATTAAGCAAAGTAAAATGAATAGAGAAGACCCACTTCCAACTTGGGGTAGAAGAACTCCTTTCTTCAAGTCTCCACAAAACCCTCTCCAAACTTGAGAGAAAAACATCAGCTAAAGTATGTTCTAAAATGAAAATAATAATAATAATTGTTCCACACCAAGACTACAAATCTAACTAGTATTTATAGTTTTCACAAATTGTGCTGCGGAGGATCGTTCAGCTACATTAGTCGAGATCGCCGATAAACTCGGCAATCCGCCCTTTAATCAGCTCATCGCCTTCATTGTCTTGCCTTCATCATCCTCATATTCTGAACATTGGGTGGTACAGTACTGCTTCGTGGAACTGATCGGCGACTCGCCGATTGCTCATTTCCTTTCCTTTTAATCCACTTCCTTCAAGGCTTCGCGTACTGGAACGAAGGGTGGTTCATGTCGTTTCGGCGACTCACCAAGTTGAACTCGGCAATCCGCAGGATTCCATTTCTTGTTCTTTTCAGTCCTATTTGCTCCGTTTTGCGCCTAAGTGTCCATGCTTCCACTAAAACTTCAAATACCTGAAACTTCAGCATTTTAATCAGGTATTGAGATAAAACAAGCATTAAAGGAAACTATTTCTATTAAAATAAAGCCCTAAATGAGTCCAATTTGTGGACTCATCAATATGCTACAAATAGTAAATCATGTTGATTTATGGTTCATAAGTATGAACCGTCGGATAGTCAAATAAAGGGTCTAAATGACCTTGGAATGAACCAAAGGAGAATGCAATTAATAAAGAGGTTCTGAGGTGTAGTAAATGTTTCATGTATGATTTTGTAACATTTCTTCTTGAAAATGAGTCCAGATATTCGAAGAAGTTATGTCTTCTTTGGACTCATCCTTTTTGAAAAAGGTTGTCAATAGTACGATAGATTCAATCTTGAGCAACCATACTTTAGAGTTTGTTGGTCTTCCTCCAGGAAATAAACCTTTGGGTTCAAAGTGAATCGATAAAAGGAAAAGAAAGTTGATGGAACTATTGACAAAAACAAAGCAAGACTTGTTGTCATAGGCTTTAGACAATAAGAAGGCCTTGAGTTCATCAATTCAGATGTTAATTGCACTATTTATGGTATATGGCCTTCAAATTCATCAAATGGATGTGAAAAAAACAACTTTCTTAAATGGAGAATTGGAGGAAGAAATTTACATGAAACAACTCGAGGACTTTGTGATTCCCGGTAAAGAAAAGAAAGTGTGCCCAAATAATGACATGCGAGGTTTGACCAACCTATGTTATTAAATGAATTCAAGATTAATGAATGTGATAAAAGGTTTTACATTAAAAACACTCAAAATCACAAGGTCATTTTTTGCTTTTATGTTGATGACATGTTAATCATCAAAAGAGACATTTCTGACATAAATGCTACTAAACATATGCATGAAAGTAACTTCGATATGAAAGACATTGAAGTTGTTGATGTGATTGAAAAGGTACTTGACAAGTTCAAGTATTTGAAGTTCAACATTGTCAAGATTCTGATAAATGTGAGCTTTGTACTTCAAAAGAATGAAGATGGAAGTGACTCACAATTTATTTATGCTAGAGTATTGAGAAGTATCATATATATCATGAAGTGTGCGCGATAAGATATAGCATGTGCTATTAGTAAATTGAGTCGGTTCACGAGTAATCTCAATCAAACTTATTGGATGACAATGAAAAGATTTTTAGAGTATTTAAAACATACTTAAAATGATTTGAATTATAACTAATAATCAACATTATAGGAAGAATATAGTGATGCAAATTGAATCACCAGGTCAAATAAAGTAAAATTCACAAGTGGATATGTATTTACTCTTGGTGGGGGGCCAATCTATTGAAAATCTTCCAAGTAAAAATGTATCGTTCACTCTACTTTGAAATTTGAGTTTATCACTCTACATAAAGCCGGGAAAGAAGTTGAATGACTCTAAAATTCTTGAAAGAATTTTTCCCCAAATCTTTAGCTCTAATATGCATACACTGTGAGAGTTAATTTGCAATAGATAGGACATGGAGCATGATGTATAACGAAATGTCTCGTCATATATAACATAGACATAATATCGTTAGAGAACTACTCTCTAGAGGAATTATCATAATTGACTATGTAAAGTGAAAGGATAATGTGTCAGATCCACTTACAAAAGACCTAACTAGAGAGGGAGTTGATAGATTATCAAAGGGAATGGGACTATGGCCGAGGACAAGTCATTGTGGCAATAACTCTACCTAGAAGACTGGAGATCCGAAGATCTAGGTTCAAGGAGATCAAACAAAGTCATTAATGACAATTCAACATTGTCAAAATATTTTTTGTGGTCCATTCTCATGATAAGACAATGTTCAGTAACAAGGATAAATGCATTAGAAATTTTTAATGGTTTCTATGTTTGATACAAGGTATATCAAATGGTGTATCTACGGAATAACACATTTAGAAATCACCTATGTAAGTGTGAAGTGTAAGCTGCTTCAAGAAGAATCTAGTAAGGTCAGTTCTCTACGCACTTATAAATCAAGACATGTTCATGGTTGTAACGAACAAAATAATGAGAACCAAAAACAGTTTAAGGGTTGATTGTGTGACTTATGTTGTCTAGGTATACACCAAAGCTCGACGGTTCAAAGATATCAAATCTACCGATTGACCGAGTATAGCCGATATATGTTCACTATGGAGAGCTCAAAGAAAAACCTACTTATACAGATGCAATCAATCCCTACTTACGGATCACACAATTTTTCATGCATATATTTTAACAATAGTCATTCCATATTCATGTAGGGGATTGTTGGGATTTAAAGGCGTGAATAGAAAATGAAGGGATGTGACTCTCCTAAAGGATTGTGACTTTGCCGAAGGGTTGTGACCTTTATAAAAGGTTGTGTCTTTTCTAAAGGGTTGTGACCGTTTGAAAGGTTGTGCCTTTTCCAAAGGATTGTGACCTTTCGGAAAGAATATTTTTTTTCCAAAGAGTTATGACCGTTACCCTTTGTTGGCTATAAATAGAGAGACTTTCTCTCATTTTTCTACATTGAATTCTTCCCTTCTTCTGCATACATTTCTTACAAAATAAAATCAATCGATCATGTCTGTGTGTGATTCATTGCTGTAATTTTGAGTTCATTGAAATTATCGAAGTTTGAGGTACCACTACTCCTTTAATAGTTAAGGCATTTTACCTTGGGAAGAATTAATCTACAACATCGAGTACTTGAGGGGATTAAATTTCTTAAGGACACACAGTGGGTTCTGTGGACTCGGATAGTTCTTTTCTTTTTCTTTTCATATTTTATTATTTATGGTTTTCTAATTTGAATACAGGAGATAACAATATAAGCTGTGATTGAAATTTTAAAATGTATTTTTACATCATATTGATATAGAAAAATTGTAATTTATAGTACTTTCTATATATTTTGAATATTTAAAATTGATCATAACATATCAAATTAATCTAAACTAAAATAGGTTTGAAATTAATCAAAATTGACTATTGAGAAGCAAAATATGATAACTATTTTGAAATGAAGAGAGTATATATGAAACTGAAATTGAAATTCATTGTAGAAGGTAACGGAACTGACCTTAGTACTGTTGGTGATTATGTTAAATATTTGATGGTGTGAATTCCTCGCTAACATCAAGATGCACATTGCTAGAAAATGAATGATGGTTTGAAGTAGTGCTGGCAAAATAAGCTCAAATTTTAGTAATCCGTTCAATTCGTTCATATTTTAATGGGTTGGGTGAGTACTTTTTTATATGGATAAAATATGGGTTGATATCCATATACAACCCATTAAAATATGGGTAAAATATGAGTAAAATATGAGTAAAATATGGGTAAAATATGAATTAGCCAAATGGGTTAACCTTCCAACTTTTATTCAATCAAAATTCATATTACCACTAAAAATATTATAACTTCTCTTCCTTTTTATGTCTTCTATAAAACTAATTATTCTTCTCTATAATTGAAAAGATGAAGTCTTTGGCCCGCCAAAAAATATATATTCTAAATGTACATTTCTTGTCTTAATTATAATTATATTTTTTTATTTGTTTAATTTTATATTGAACAAATAATAGTGTAAAATAAGCAAATCATGTATTAGTATTGACATTGCTTAAACTGCATTAAGCATGTTTTAGTCCTAAAATGCAAATATTCATTTACTTTGAAATTTAAAATATTTTCCCCTTGTCATTACATAAATTTATTTTATATTGAAAAGACATAGGTTTTTGTTTTTTACTTTTATATGATACAATATAACTAATTAAAGCATTTCCAACATTTTTCATCTAAAAAAAAAGACTAAAATACTTACTCCATGTTGAATTGTTAAGTAGACTACTATTTACTAATGAAATTATGGGTAAACTAGTATTTTACCCAACCCATTTATTATCCAATCCATTTTTACACATATTAAATACGAACAAATTGAAGTATTACCCATTTTATGTTGACCCATTTTCAACTAGCTCAAATTTGACCCAATCCATCCATTTGTCATCACTAAAGTGATATGGTAGAAGAAGGATAGGATAAGTTATAAAGTTTTAATCACGGCAGCAGTTATGTACAATTTTCATATTTTTAAATTTGAAAGGACAGTTATTTTTTTATTTTATTGAAAATATTTTGTGTATTGAAATTTTTTAGTGCTTACACGTGACACATAACCGTTTTTTAATTATGCATTTAGGGTGTGTTTGGTATGGGGAAAATATTTTTTGGAATTTTTTTTCCATTTTTTCTATATTTGGAAATTATTTTCCGAATCAACTCATATTTCTCAAATTTAAGGAACATGACTTCCCTTTCAAAATTAAGGAAAATATTTTCCAAGATTCTACGCCATCCTTTAATGTTTTTTCTTACCCTACCCATATCCCGTACCCGACCCTCCCTATTAAAAAATTTAAAATTTTCAAATATATTTTTATTCCTACCCCCAACCCCCCCCCCCCTCCATTAAACAAAAAAATAAAAAAAATAAGAATTATTTTTGAAATATGTTTCAAATTTTAAGATTTTTTTACCTCACCCAACCCCTACCACCCCTAGCCCCTACCCCCGGCTCCCGCCACCCCACCCCCCAAATAAGGCACCCCCACTCTCCATGTCACGACCCAAAAATGGACGTGATGACACTTGTCTTATCCCACCAATACAAGTTAGCCTAAAACTCAATCATTACAATAAAGTGCGGAAGTAAACTATAAATAAAAGTCTAATACTCAATTACAAATGTGGATAATAACTCAACTTAACTAAATCCCCAAAACTTGTTTTTGTCACATGTACAAGCCTCTTATGTATTACAATAGATTTAAAAGAAAACACAAGTCTCAAATGATGTTGTTACTAAAGTAGAATAAGATCATATATAGGAGTAAGAAGGTCCGTTGAGATGACAAAAAGCTACCTCACAAATCTCCACATGAAGCCTCGGAAAAGATGTGAATAAAAAGTATCACGAAGATCCGGGCACATAACCTACAAATATGTAGAAGCAATGTGTGAGTACCAAACCACACGGCACTCAACAAATAAGCTTATAAACACAAGCTAAGGGAATAAAATACGGATACTCCTACCACCCAAACCGAACCTCCACAATTACAACTTGCATAAAAACCAGCCCAATCTAATAGTTCATATTTTACAAAGCACACAGCTCAACAACAACACTCTAACAATTACATACCCTCAACAACAAACTCAATATTCATTAATCATAAGTTCCATAGAAAGGCACTCACAAGATCAGCAACACACAAGATCAAGTTCACCAATGATAAAGATGTGCAATGCAATGAAATAAAATGTCAAGTATAGTGATGCATGTCTGACCTAACGATACACACCCGTTGTCTCTCAATCCGGGATCCATGGGGGATAAATTGTCCATGCATCTGTCGCGGCGTGCGACACGATCCTCGATAATAAAATTCATCGCGACGTGTGACACGTCCCTCGATAATAGAATCTATCGCGTTGTGCAACACGTCCCTCGATAATAGTATTTGTCGTAGCGCTCGACACGTCCCTTGAAATGGTACATTCTCTTTAATTTTTTAATTCTTCCTCAATTCATGTAACACTTATCACAAGCATGTCTCAGAACCAATGCAAATGACATATTCACACAAATAATGAGGAGATGACCATTTTAATAACAATGTACAATTCACAACAACACAATTGTGATACAACATCAACAATAAATCAATAAGCCTTTCAAATAATTCTCAGCACATGACACACCAATAACTAATCACATTGCCTTTTATTACATTTTTTTCATCATTATAATTATTCAATATGGACAAGTTAACCCATCACCAAGTTTCATTACTCCTCAACACATACCATAAGGAAATACATGATTCTATACACTTAATAAGGGTTTAGAAATCCAGTTGCCTCAAACAATCAAGCAATTACTTCGGAACTTGATTCGTCCCCTTTCATAAAGCTTTAAAGTTCTTCCAATCTATCAAATATAAAATCCTCATAGGAATACGAATCTAATGACATCCATATACTATATGTCACACCCCGAGTCTACACCCTGAACGTGGCCGACAATTGAGAACCATTACTTGCCCCAAGCGAACCCTCATCCTGGCTAACTACAAGCAGAAGACTAACTCGAGAATACAAAAGCATCAAACTAAAAGAAATGTTTAAAAACAATAGTTTACTGAATCTCAAAAATTTCATTGAATATACTAAGTATGAAACATAAGTTTTAAATAAAACATCTAAAACTGAAAGACTCTCTGAACTTGTCTATCTATGAAGCCTTTACTATACAAAGATGAGTGTCGGAACAAGACCCACAACTCCTCAAAAGAACTACTACTAACAACTCATAAAACTAGAGTCCTCTGAAAGCAAGGAGGTCTCACTCATAAGCAGACGAGCGGATGAAGTGATCTCAACAGACTCTTGTTGAGGAGCCTAAGAACTTGTATCTGCATCATTAAAAGATGCATGTCGAATGACATCAGTACATTAAATGTACGAGTATGTAATATAGTTGAATAACAAATAACTGAAAGAAAGGACTGCAATAGATAACAATGTACTCAAGCTGAATGTAAAGAAATAAATGAGTTAAATCATTTAAAACTTTACAAAATACTTTCTCATCTCTGAACTCAACATAATAAGTGATATATAAAATTACATTTTAACTCTATTGGGAGATTCTCTAATCGACAACCATGACTATGTGCTACGTGATGATATAACGTCTCGTCTACGCTGTCAGAACTGTCATATACCTTACCGAGGTATAGAACAGCTCAACTAAGTGGTCCACTAAGATATGCTTTAAAGCAATAAGGAATCATCTAAAAAGTATGACCCTTAAACCATATTGGCATACATGGTTTATGAGGATTTTGAGTTGTCTTAACTCATCCCCATATCGGTGCTCAATAGTCAATACTACTCCCAATAATATATGCTCATTCTTTTATGTTTAAAAACATAATTCTTCCTCTGGTTTGAAATAATTTCTCAAACTACCCCCTTAAAAGAGGTAATTGCTCTTGAAATATCTTTTGAACTCATAAATTATTTAGAAATCTTAGATTCTCTTTTATCAATGTAAAAATTGATTCATCTTGAAATACATTTCCCCTTATACTCTTACTCAATTTATACTTGAAAACTCTTTCTAAAAAAAAACATATCAAAATCATATTGTAATATGATCATTGATGACTCGGAAAGTCATACTGCATAATCATTGATGGTATATCTAGATACCATACTGCTTAAGCATTAATGACATACTCAATTGTCATACTAATCATGTTTTAGAAACTCTTTCTCAAAACTCATCTTTACTTCTTAAAAACTCAGTTTAAAACTCAAGTGTTGGTTTTAAAAAGCTTCTTAAGATTTATAACTTAATTCATAGGATTTATGTGGAATTATGGACATGAATGACTCTACTCACGGATCTTAATAACAATAAGGAAACTCAGTACTCAGAACTCAGAACGAAGAATCAATGAGCTCAAGGACTCAAGAACTCAAAACTCATAACTCAATGATATTTATCCTCTAAAAAATACTCAATTCATGGGGTTCATACGAAAATATAGACATGAACAAATCAACTCAAGAATTTTAATGCATAACATATAGCAATTCAATAATTAGGAATAGAATATAAAAAAGAAACAAGAACTCAAGAACTGAAAATCAACTCATCTCTAGAATACTCAAATCTAGGGGTGATATCCTAGATTTCTCTTTTACTGATTTGATAGTAGATGTAGGGTGTGAGGACGAACTAGTCCAACACTAAGATAGCCTTACATACCTTGAAAAATAAGGTTGTTGAAGAATCTTGAAGAAGAACTTGATTAGAAGCCTTGATAACCCTAGCTTGAAGGAGAAAAGTCAAGAAACCTTTTTTGAGGTTTCTTGAAACTCTACTGCAAAGAATTATGATTTTCATTAGTGATTCATAATTGAATGGAAGAATTTGAGTTGGAAAGATTGGAATTCTTTGAGAAAGACTTACCTTGAAGAAGAATCTTGAAAAATATTGAAAGAATCTTGAATGAAGTCTAAAGAATTTACCTTTACAAATATGAGCAATTTAAGAATAACCCGATAAGACCTTATATGTAAATAAAGAATAGTTCAAGCCTTAGCTTAAACTTTTTTGGGGTGTTACACTATATTTGGTTTCGGCTCGAAAATCGGGTAAAAAAGTCATCCCGAGCCATCAAATTCGAATATGAATTTTTTTTTTCAGATTATGTTTACCCATGATAAAACAAACTCGCATGTAAAATTTCAGCTAAAATAAATCATTATTCGACCCCCAAATCAAGATTTTATCTTAAGAACCCTCATCCTGGCGTCGAGCTATTTTTCCGCAGGACCTCCCCTACAGTATCGTCACCGCAGTAGAGTTTAACCACCAAGTTCGGAATGGATTGGTGTGGTTCCTCTACGCCTAGGACATCAGAATATCGAACCATGAACGAAGAAAGACATGAGAGAAAAGCATATTGGCTATAAATATATTTTCATAATTATACACGTTTTTAACCTTAAAATTTGTTCATAACTATATAAAAATTTAAGGAAAAATTACAGAAATCTCACCTTTTAGTTTACTTATTACCATTATCCCCTATAAGTTTTACAAATCTCCAAAATTCCTCATTTTCGCGCATCAGATTAGTGTATCTCGCGCATCAGTTAGTGTATCATGTATAAAATGTACATCAAATTAGTGTATCTCGTGCATCAGATAGTGTTTCATGTATAAAATGTACATCAAATTAGTGTATCATGTATAAAATGTAATGTATCTTACTTAACGATTAATGTATCTCGCACATCAGATTAATGTATCAGCGCTTATATTATTGTATTCATTTTGAGGAATTTCTGTAATTATAAACTTTTAAGGGATAGACTGTAATTTTATCTTAAAAATATGTAATTTCTGTAATTTGCCCAAAATTTAATGGAAAGGACGAGAAGTATTACCTTAACGCTTTGAGATGAGAATCCTAATATTTCTCCTCTCTTTCCCCCTCTTTTTCTCCCTTTCTTTTGTTTTTGTCGTCTGCGTAAGTTTTTTCGTATATTCCGTTAGTTTTTTTCAACTTTTCGTCAGTTGCGTTGACTTTCAACTTTAGGATATTTCGCCCTTTTTTTTTAATTATTTATTTGTTTTCCTTTTCAATTTTTTCTTTTTCCATTATTATTAGCAACAAAATAATCTTTTATTAAATCTGAAAATGATGCCACTCATTCTTATAAGTCATAAATTATTTTATAAAAGTTACTAAAAAAAATTAATATAAAAATAATTATTAAAATTCATAAAATGACTAAGAGGGTCGTTACACCTCTGCATTTTTTTTTATAAAAAATTATTCTTGAGAAGTATTTAAAATTTAAAATTTATGCCACCCCTTACACCCTAACCCCCCAATGCCACCCAATCCAGGCAATCCCCGTCAATTTTAAATTTCTTTCATTTTTATGCCAGCCCTACACGCACCCCCCTCTCCTCCACCCAGGTCATTTTCGTCAAAAAAAAGAAAAATTTAAGAAATTTTTTTTTTGAAAAATATTTAAGAAATTTTTTTTTTGAAAAATATTTCAAATTTAAAAAAATTCATTTTTTACGCTATTCCGACCCCTACCCCCTCCCCACCCCACCCAGGTCACCCTGTCATTTTAAAAAAAAAATTGCTTTTGAAAATATATTTCAAATTTTTAGAAATTTCATTTTTTTATGCCACCTCCACCACTACCCCACTCCCCAGCCGCCAACCCCTCCTCCTCCCCTCCCCCTGTCAATTTTTTTTTTCTTTTAATTTTTTTTTTTAATTTTTTTTTCCCTGGCTCAGATCTCAGGGTCGGATTTTAAAACGGTCATCGGGGTGTTGTCATAACTTGGGTGACGGGGTTAATTTTCGTATCAGAAATTATTTTCCTAAAAAGTATTTTTTTAGTCTCAAGCCGAAAAAAAGATATTTTCTGAAAACTGTTTTTCATTCACCAACCAAATATTAAAAAATATTTTTCAGCAAATATTTTCTACTCTCCAACCAAACATAAGAAAATAAGTTAGAAATGCACTTGTTTTCCAAGAAAATATTTTCTAGGAAAATATTTTCCTTTATACCAAACACACCCTTCGTGTTTTTTAGCTTTTTTTTTATTGTTAACAATTTTATTTTATATATTTTCTAGTTTTAAATTATTTTTGCTAATTGAGTTTTTCAGTTTTCTTAACGTTTGCAATTTTATTTTATTTTTTTAGATTTTAAATTACTTTTGCTAATTTAATGATAAATTCTATTTTTGTGGTGCTGACATGTGACATTTTTTGCTTATCCTATTTTAAATGTTAAAATTAGTGATTAATTGAGTAGTTGACACGCAAAATTATATCATGCAAATGCTGACACATGTTTATATTTTGTTTTAATTAATTTTTATTTTAAATGTTAAAATTAGTGATTAATTGAGAAGATGACATGTGTATATGTACCAGTTCCTTGAATAACTTTATTTAAGATTTTTGAAAATTGAGAAGTTGACACGTCAAATTATATCATGCAAATGCTGACACATGTTAATATTTGTTTTAATTAATTATTATTTTAAAATTTAAAATTAGTGAATAATTGAGAAGATGACACATGTATATATAAAAGTTCCTTGAAAACTTTTACGAATTGCCGTGTGTGTGTATATATAAATTAATTGTTATTGATATTTTTAAAAAATGTGAAATTAATTGTGGCTCTGACATGTAGGCACTATCAGCTCTCCTATTATATATAGAGATATTATGTTAAAATATAGAAACAAAATAAATTTGCTTCTTTAGACTTCAATTTTCTTCTAAAAGAGAAATTGTTAGAATTACATAAATCATATTCTTCATAAATCCAAATAGAGGCTTAAAATAGTTTCTTCATATTCTAGTAGAAACAATACTAAGTAGGCGTTTGGCCATGCGATATCATATCACAATATGGAATTGTGTGATGGAATCAGCATTTGGACATGTGATTTCACGCTGATTCCATCTCATGATACCATCTCATGATATGAAATCATGAGATGGAATACCATATTCTCCAAAAATTATGATATTGATCAATAAATGACTCAAAGTAATAATATCACTACAAGAAAATAGCAAAATTGTGACAGACGATTCTGTCACAAATCCGTCACATATTAACATTTGTGACGGAAAAATGGACGTCCCAGAACCTGGGGTCATAAACTCATTGTGACGGATTTCAATTCCGTCACACAATTATTGTGACGGAATAGTGACAGACCTGACGGTGACAATATAAATCCTTGTATTTGACTTAAATTCCGTCACAAATTTGAGCCAGAATTTTGGACGGAATATTTGGTTACAAAATAGTGACAGAATCGTTTCTGTAACAAATTTCTAAATATATTCACAATATTTGTGACGGAATATTTCGTTACAAGTAAATTGTGATGGAATATTTTTGTCACAAAATTGCTCTCTTGTAGATATTAGTAACAAATTTAGAATTAATTGTGACAGATTAAATCCGTCACAAATTTGATTTTGATTTAATAAATAATAATTGCTATATATTGTAGTGGACAATTATTATATATATATATATATATATATATATAGTAAATTAGTCAAAGACATAAAAATAATTAACCACCATGATATAACAAACATAATATTAGATTTATAATACAAAATTATGAAGTTAGAACATGTCAAAGCACAACTTCAATAAGCAAAAGTTGACAAATATTTAAACACATAAACATTTGGTCATTTCCTATTAAGGAGAAAGATTACTAGATGAGCGTGAGGATAACGCCATCTCGCTCATCATGCGAGACCATCGTTCCTCCATAGACTTGAATCGATCATCACTTTGTTGCCTCAAACGCGAGACCTCGTGCTCTACTCGTTGTTGCACCTCCGCCTCTAAACGTTCTTGAAGAATTCTCTCTTGATTTTCTCTCATATGCAACACTTCTTCCTCAAGTAGTTTAATGCGCTCTTCAGCAACATCATCAGACACCGCAGGTAAATTGCGCGAAGTGATAGAATTTTGATCTTGATACAACGCCAAACCTTGAGAGCCTAAACCATACACACGTCGTTTTTTTTCTCCACTCACAACATCAAAATATAAGCTATTTATATCAAGTTCTTGAACTTCTTGTGAATCATTCGAGGAGCTAGAAATAGCAGCAGCTAAGACAACCTCCATTTTATCCTGAAAATTTTCAAACAATCAACCACCAAAAACTCAAGCTTTCCACAAATATGTGCATATTAAGTTGCTTCTAGCAACTCTGTAAAAAAAATGTATCTTAAAGACAACACAAATTTATTAAACAGAAAAAAATCTGCCCCCAATATGGCATAAAATCTATATAAAAAAAAGGCACACAATTTGCTTCAAATTGCAGTAATAACTGTCCAAATAACTACTCAACATTTAATAAAAAAAAGTATGATAAAAATCTGCACAAAAAAAAGCACAAAATCTACCCAAAAACAGCACAAAATCTATCAAAAAAGGCACAAAATCTACTTCAAAATTGCATTAAAAAACTGCTTAAATAACTGCAAAACATATGATCAAAACTATGATAAAAATCTGCTCAAATTTGCACCAAAAACAACACAAAGAGCTGCACAAAACAACACAAAGAGCTGCCACAAAATATGCCACAAAAAAGGCACAAAATCTATCCACAATAGCACAAAATCTGCTTCAAAATTGCATTAAAAAATTGCCCAACAAAACAGCACAAAGAGTTGCCCCAAAAATTTGCTCAATTGCAACACAAACAATTATAGAAAATCTTCTTAATAGCAACACACACAACTGCATAAAATCTACCTTTTTCTTTTTTAAAAGCTTCACAAAATAAGGATCAGTCCTAGAATGTTTGGTAAAAGAAGAGCAACACACACAACTTACATTAATGCATTTAGACTTGGCATCAACAAAGTTGCCATCCTTTCTTTTATGCAACTTCTTAAATATATCCCACGAATTTGGTGGACGACGTAGTTCTATTGCCTAAAATACAGAGTTTAATATTAAAATAAGAGATAAGATTAGAAATATATTATAGAAAGTGTTAAATTTGGTACCAATTTTATAGTATGCTCCACTGTTGATCTAGAACCACCGGTATGCTTGCTTGAACTAGTGCCTAGTCCACCAGTCTCACTACATCGATTTCGAGTGGCAGATTTATCCATCCATTCATCTGAGGCCCAATGCGTCTTCCAACTTCTCCAAATATCCTCCAAAACAAAATTAGGTTTGACTGTACCTTTTCGCCAAATATACATTTTCTTGGAGTATAAAGTGGATGCCACCTTATTCCATGTACGTTCCATTATAGAATTCTCAGTAGGATTTCACTGATATGATTTCTGAAAAAATATTACTTAGTGAAATAAACACATAGAGACATATATTAAATAAATTACTTATAAATTTTAAATATAAAACAATAGTTACCAAAAATTCATGCCAATAAAATTTACGAGTTGATTGACTGACATCCTTCCATGAGTAGCCAGTAGCATCTTGTCGTTCCTTGAAAATTTCTGTGATGGTCTTCGAGATAGAATGACCATTAGGAACAAATCTGAAATAAAATTAACAATAAATAACACATTTCATAATACTTATATTAGAAAAAATTAGATCAACTATACAAAAATATCTTTTCTTACTTTTCCGCTACCACTGAGATGACCAACCGAGAAGATGTTGATGAGCAACTAGTAGACCCAATAGAGACATCTGGAGTACTAGGAGTGGTTGGAGTACAAGGACCAGTAGGAGAACCAGCATTTGATGATGGCGTATCACTCATATTCTTAAATTTTAATTACCTAGACCTTGTACAATTGCAGCAACAAAGTTCTTGATAAAAAAATCAACTAGCATTCAAATTGTATTAGTTCATTTTGTAGATATATAATATAAGATGCCCAACACAAATCAAAAGATATAATAGCAAAACTAAGAAAATGAAAATCACTTGTAGCATAAAACAGTACATTCAACTTTAGATTAATAGAAATACTAAATTTAAAAACTTCAAGTGACATTAATCTCTACACTTTCTTCTCTTTTTGTTTTGATGTTCATATTCTTCTTTCCCTTCCTCGTTGTCATCCTCATCATCATCCTCATCCTCATCCTCATCATCCTCCTCCTCCCCATCATCAGTATCATCCTCCTCGTCATCATCATTGTCATTATCCTCATCATTTTCTTCCATCTCCCTCTCTTCCTCTTCCCTCTCTCCCTCCTCCTCCATGTCAATAAAAACACCATCTGGATCATTCAATATATGAGGTGTTTCATCTTCACAAATATCAATTTCATGCATTTGACTGTTATCCTCTTGAAAAGCTAGATCATTCAGTGTATGAGGTTTTTATACTATATTTGGAACATCTACAATTGAACGTGCCTTTATTTGACAAACAGCTGACCAATCATTCTGTGTCCTCTTTACTGAAGGATAGGTTTCAAAATACACCTGAGAAGCTTGCACAGCCATAATAAATGGCTCATATTTATTAAAAGTTCTTCTTCTGTTAACATCAACAAGATTATATTGTGGATGTACTCTTGTACCATGTTTTGGTGTTGGATCAAACCAAGAACATTTAAATAATACGGTTCGCTTAAATGGTAATGCATGATACTCTAGCTGCAGAATTTATGTCAATATACCATAATAATCGATCTCATTTGCACTGTGACTAGAGCCCTTAATGCATATACCACTATTCATTGTAGATTTATTTGAACCGTATTCTTCAGTGTGAAATTTGTAACCATTTACAACATATCCATTAAAGGGTTGAACCTTATGCAGTGGCCCTTCTGCAAGATCTTTCATGAATTGATTGGTAATGCCGGATGAAGGATTACGTGCCTATTGAGACACTATAAATAATTAGGCATACATTAAGATTATATTGAATTTACTGTATAGATTAATTTAGATCTATTAGTACTTACGTATTGATTAAACCAAGACGCAAACTCTGTTTCAAGTTTAGCATCAATCTCGCTATCTTGAATACATGGTTGTATTTGTCTCAAGGTATCCTCAAAAATTCTGAAGAAAAAAGAGTTAATTTATTTCAATAACTTCAAATGTAAATAATATGTATATCTAGATCATGATAATTAACTTACTTTATATATGGTTTCACTTCATCACAATTCAACAAAATATATGTCCGAGCTGCATGATATTCTCTATCATCTAACCTTCTTATTTTCTTTTTACCAAAACCACGACCAACATGCTTGAAAATAGACAACATTTCAGGATGGTCCTCTCCAACCCCACCATCATCCGCATTTCGTGGCACTTTTCTATATCTAGTCAAAATGTCTGACTTAAAGTAGTGCGTACAAAGTGTTGATGATTCTTTAACCAAACATGCGTTGCGTATACAACCTTCAACTCTATTCTTATTTTTGATATCATACTTCACCCCATGGAGTTTCCTTCAAACATAATGTAAGTATATGTCAATATAGTATCACTAGTATATTTATATATCTTATAATATATAATTAACTTAAGTTACCTTTCACATGGATACATCCATCGTTCTTGAACTGGGCCTGCTAAACGTGCTTCATAAGCTAAATGGATGGGAAGATGTTCCATAGAATCCCAGAAGCTTGGAGGAAAAATGCGCTCAAGCTTAGTCAAGATGAGAGGAATATTTCTTTCTAATTGTCTCATGTGTTCCTCAGTTATTGAGGTAGAAGTGAGATCTTTAAAAAAAAGACTCAACTCTGTCAATGGTTCCCACACATTTCGTGGAAGCAAATCTCGAAATGCAATAGGTATGAGCCGTTGCATAAATACATGACAATCATGACTCTTCATACCAAAGAGTTTAAGCTTGTTCATGTCAACACATCTTCCCATGTTAGACACATAACCATCAGGAAATCTCAACTCTTCCAACCACTTACAAAGCACTTTTTTGGCATTATCATCTAACATGTAACAAGCTTTCGGATACTTTTTAGTTGTTTCATCCTGATGCATCTCTGGACGATTGCAAAGTACTTTTAAATCTTCTCTAGATTTGGCATTGTCCTTTGTTTTTCCCTTGACATTCATGATGGTGTTAAATATGTTATCAAACACATTTTTTTCTATGTGCATCACATCAAGGTTATGCCTAATAAGATTTGTTTTCCATTAAGGCAAGTCCCAAAATATACTTCTTTTCTTCCAACCACATAAGCTACTCTTTGAGATTCTTGCATTCACCTTGCCAGAACAAAGTTCTGTCACTTTCATGAGTCCTAAATCCTCAATCTCCCTAAGTATTTGTAAACCTGATTGTTCAGTAGATGCAACCTTATGTACTATTTGACCCTTCTTGAACCACTTTTTGTTTTTTCGCCATGGATGATCCGGTGGCAAGAACTTTCTGTGATTGTCAAACCATGAGACTTTTCTACCATTGGATAGTGAAAAAGCATCAGAATCTTTCATGCAATAAGGACAAGCTAATTTTCTGCTGTACTCCAACCCAACAACATTGAGTACGCTGGAAAATCACTTATTGTCCACATCAATGCAACTTGCATTTGAAAATTATTTTTACTTGAAACATCGTATGTTTGGACTCCCACCTCCCATAATTCTTTCAACTCTTCAATGAGGGGTTGCAAAAAGACATCAATTTTCTGTTTTGGATTTTTTGGACCAGGTACAATCACAGATAAAAACATGTATTCATCCTTCATGCATATCCAAGGTGGTAAATTATATGGTGTAACTATCACAGGCCAAGAGGAATATTGTTGGCCTGATTGACCAAATGGTTGAAACCCATCAGTAGACAAACCCAATCTAACATTTCTAACTTCAGATGCAAAATGTGGATACTTCTGATCAAAATGCTTGCAAGCAGGAGAGTCTGAGGGATGATGCATGACACCATCTCTTTCATGCTCTGAATGCCATCTCATATGTTTTGCTGTTGCATTAGATGCATACAACCTTTGTAGCCGTGGAGTTAAAGGAAAATAATACATCTTCTTATAAGAAATATTAGTTTTCTTCTTGGAATGTTGATGTTTTGATCTCTTAAATCGAGGATGAGAGCAAAATTTGCAATTGATTAGTTCACTGTCCTCACGCCAATAAAGCATACATCCATTTTTGCAACAATCAATCTTCTCGACTGGCAAGCCTAATCCCCGCATTAGCTTTTTAGTACCATAGAAGCTATCGATCATTTTGTTATCACTTGGCATCAATTCTGATATAAACTAACATAACTCATCATATAACCTTTCCGAAAAATGATGTTCTGCCTTAAGATTCAACAAACGAGCAACAACAGACAATTGTGTATGTCCATGTGGATTTCCCGTCCAAATCTCTTGTTCCGATGCTTTGAGCATATCATAAATGTGTTGTGTTGTTGGATTTGGGTCCTCTTCCACGTTACCATTATAAGAAGGCCCAGCAACATCAAAAACCATTGACCGGAATGCATTATGGGATTGAGGATTCACGGTTTCACTAGAAGCTTCTTCTTGATGATCATTAAGCACACTTGGATTTGAAATATAACTTTCTCCATGGTGATACCAACGGTAATAATCCGGTACAAAGCCATAAGTTTCTAGATGTGTCATAATTGTAAACTCATCCAAAATATTTTTATTTCGACACTTACGATGATTACAAGGACATCTTAACTTCTCACCATCCATGCACTGCGGATGTTCTTTTGCAAATGCAACAAAGTTCTCAACTCCATCAATAAACTTTGGATTTATGAATCCATCTTCCAGTATTCTAGCATACATCCACTCACGATCAAAGTTACTCATATTATATACTCTGACACAAATAATGAATGTGTTAAAACTTACATGATGACTACTAATTTTTATATGACACTAGAACCTAGAGATAGCAAAATATAATGAATTCAAATTCATAAACAATCAATTAATCACCAAAAGTTATAGTAGTTAGAACCTAGAAATAGTGTACTATTTTATTTTAAATAATACTACATGTCAAGGTGATCATGTAAAAACAGATATGCCAAAGATGTATTCAATTTATAAGCTTCATTCTACTCGTATGACACCAATATCTTTTTTAGTGATTTAATTAGTACAAAGAAGAAACTAACCTTTGACAAATGTGATAATAAGTTTTGTATCCTACTTGGTCACATAAAATAAATGTTTTAAGATGTAAATTATCCTCTTACCTAACTTAAGCAATGATAGAAACGCCAATGTATAAATCTTCTAGAAACTAATAGACATACACAAACTACCTGAAAAAGTTTATAGAACAAAAGAGAATGAAATGAGAATTGATGTAAAGGAGATTATTTTCTAATAAATTGAAAGCATGAGTTGATGAAGATTCGATTTTCTCTTTGGAATATACATAATTACATTGTCCTTTAGGAACAAGCAAATAAATAGGTGTTTAGTCATTAACAAAGTGATATCCAGAAACATCAGCAGAAGAAGCAGGAAATAAGAAAAATTAGAAAACTTTGAGATACATTAGCCAAGAATCCAACATCTATTTTGAAGAACCACAACTAAATAACATTTGGTAGATAATATAAGCAAATGGAATAAATTAGCATAAAAGACAAGTTAGATTAACAACATCTCGGAAGAAACCGTTAAAACAGGGTAGCTAGCAGCGATAGTGTTGTAGCATAGTAAAATATTTAAAACAAAATTTATGTCGTTATGAAGTTGTGTAGAAAATAAAAAACAGAGCCAGCATAAAAGATATGTACAATTGCTGTTAATTTAGAAATTAATGTACTATGTTCTAAATGTAAATGTTAAAAGAGAGCAGCTGGCTGCTATGTACTAGCAAATGTGTCTCACATCTATGTTTTTATACTTGGAGTTTCTAATATTTACTTGTAACCAAGAAGATGAGTCATTGAATTACAAGTCATATACTTGTATATTTATGTATCATGTATATGGTCGCAAAATCTCAACACCCAATAATTTTTGCAGATGAAATCATTAACCTAATAAATGTTAAAAAAATGAAGAAGAAGTAACTTGAATACACAAGGAAAAAACGTTATTCATATAACTTATGAAAGAAACACAACAACTCGATCGGAAGATGAACCCACCTGAAATATTGTCCCAAGCAAAGCTGTGTTAAATTATATTTCGAACAGTGCAGCAACAACTCGATCAGAAGAATGAACACACCTGAAATTTTGTCTCGAGCAAAGTTTTAATGGATTCTATTTCAACCAGATCGAGTAACAACAACACGAGGAAGAAGAAGACACCTTTACCAATTTAATGGAAGAATGTAGTTGAGATTAGGGGAGACAACAATAGCACAAAGAAGAATACACATCTATCCATTGAAGGGGCAAAGCATCGCTGAGATTAGCTAGGGCAGCTGGGTTTCATTCATTCTCAATTGTAGTGGTGATCTGAAGAGATTAGGGCAACTTTTAGGACAAGCTTCTATTTTGAGAATTAGTTTGTTTCTTTTTACTTTTAGAATTAATTTTTTAGCGCCTCAAATTTGATAAAAGAAAACTTTTCGTATTGGCGGAAAGACTTTCCCGCTGAAGCCTCAAAATATGCATCCAATTACATTTACACTTTATTCTTTGGAAACTAAATCTCTTGTTGTTGAAAATAAAAAAAATTAAAGGGAAGCAGGTGGACACGTGGGGGGATGGATTGAAGTCATGGCAGAGGTGCAGTCCACTGTGGAGTTGTCGGCCACATAAGAAATATTTTATACTTCCTCCGTTTCATATTAATTATCACATTTTTCTTTCACATGTTTATTAAGAAATTATAATAAAAATATTTTTATTTTCTTCGTTCAATTTTTACTTGATAAATATTGACTTAGTACTAATCTTGAAGGGTACTCCCTTTGTCCAAAATTATGTGGCATCTTTCAATATATTTTTTAATTATTTTAATTTATAGTAATTTTTACTTAATTTTGAAATATGAAAATTTTATTTCAAAAAATTTAAAGATTTCATGCCAAAAAATTCACGATCAAATTTAAATTATTTGACTTTCGAAATTTGAAATGGTATCACATAAATTGAGACATAAAGTAATAAATGAAATGACAATTTGACCATATCACCCTTTGAATATAATAAATTTAATATTTTTAAAAAATATATTGAAAAATATACTATAGCTAATAATGAGAAAAAATTAAGAACTAGTTAGTAACTTTTTTAGGGACCGAATTTAATGTCTTCATTATAACATATACCAATAAGGACCAAAATATAATCTCATCCCAATAGATATACTTTTAGAGACAAGAATATAGACTCGTCCTTAAATATTGGTCTTAATAAAGGTTCTTGTAGTGAAAACTAAAAGTGCCGAAAATTTTGGGGGAAAGTTAAAAGGTCATCTAATATTTTTTAAAATTTTCGCGGAAAAAATGGTTCATTAAGTTAAAGATTTTATAATTTATTGTCTTTTTATTAAATTGAGACGGAATGTAAATCCGTCATAATATTTTTGATGATTTTGTGACGACATATATTCATTTATTTTTATTTACTATCATTTTGTGACGGAAAATTTCTGTCACAAAACTTATATTAAATATTTGTTATAAATCTGTCACGAATCCGCCACTTTCAGAATTTTAGTAGGTAAAAAAATTCTTTTAATTTTTTTATTTCTATAAGATTAATCTGTCACAAATCCGTCAAAATTCCGTGACAATTTGTGACAGACTTCTCCGTTTCAAATATTCCGTCACAATTTTACTCTTTTCTTGTAGTGTATGAATTCGTCTTTTCGGTCATATGATTGAGAAATATAAGTTCAAGAAACCTTTAGAGTAAGAGATCAAAATATGGTAGAACTTTGTGCTTATAACCTGTTATAAAATAAAGACCACGTTATAATTATAATGAAATAGTGCAAAAATAATCTTACCCAAAAAGAAAAGAAAGGGAGAACGATTTTATTTCACCTTTTATTCCTATCTTTTTCACTACATTAAGGGGCTATCTATAAGTTAAAAATAATTGAGCCTAAGGAATATATGGGACCGGCCAAGAAAGGAAAAACATGCAGACATCATACTTTACAACAATTGCTATATTACCCAAATCGAATCTATTATGCCAGTCTAACTATGTTGTTTCTACTTTCTCATTTCACCAACCCCGGTCCATGTTATTATTACTTGAGTCTTTATGATTTCCAAAGCAAATCACGTGTACCCCTATTCTCTTCATCTTCTTTCCAATGATAAAATTTTGTTTTCACATTGCACTGCTGACTGCTCCATTTTAGGTTTTTTAAATTCCTCCTCTGCTTTGCTCATTTCTTCAGTCTTTTCATGTATTTTCTCTCTTCCCAATTTTCTTGTGTGCTTGTAGTGTGGCTCTTTAAGGTGTAGAAAATATCGGCAAGTGAAACCTTGAAATGAATTATTTGAAGCCAAGGAAGTTGAGAAGATCAACAACCCTTTGTTCATTTACTATGAAGCTCTATCATTTATTCATCTGTTCATCGATAAGCATTTCAATTTGAGTTTTGTTTTCATGATTTCCTAAAATATTTGTATTGTTATCTTGCGTTTCCTATCCAGACCTTTAAGAAAAAACACTCTGCAAAATGAAAGGTCTCATCTAAAATTTCCAGTGAAACTTGAGGCATCTTAGGTATGAATTGCCTCTTGCCTTCATCATTTCTTCTCATTTTAGTCATTGATGGGTCAACTTTTGTCGATTTTTCATTTGATGGGTTTGAATTTTTTTTCAATTTTTTCATTTGATGAATTTCAAAGTTTTTTCAAGTTATGGTTATGTTGCATGCATAAAATTTAAACTTGATTGGATGTTGTTGTTGTTGTTGTTTTCTTCTTCTCTTCTCCATCATTTGTTATTGAAATGTAGTGTTTCTTCCGCTTTGTTTTGGATGTGGGTGTCTTATAATTTGTTAATTTTTCATGTAGGCCTTTGCATGTACTTGGAGAAGACAAGAAAGGAAAGAAATTGAACAAACGAGAGGCTGGGAACATCGAGCTCTCTCTGTTCTCTTTCTCAACTTCATATATGTAATTTTCCTTTGCTTTGGATAAATCGAGCACCAATATCTGAACTGAATCCCCGATTCGGGTTACTTTGAAATAGGTTTCAGCATGATCTATCTTTATATAAACCCATATTCTGACATAGGACCTTTGATCTTAGAAAATACATTTCTATACCTCTGTTTGCTGAATACAGAGAAATACCCAAAAATGACAAGTCACATGTGAGACCGTCAACAAAGCAACAAAACGATAAAGAAATGGAAGCAATAGTGGTCAAATTATATTATCACTTACTTTTCTCTCAAATTTTTGAATCAGATTTGGAGAAATCACATCAATTCAGCATAATCAATCAACTTTCGTGCGACAACTCTCTATCAATTGTCAATTGGGTGAATTTGCTAATTTTCACAACCAACTGTACAAAAATGTTGGAAACAAATGGAATTTTGTATTTCAAAATAAGGAAGTCATATTTGTTGCTTCAGAAAATTTGTCGCTTTAGTTTATTTGTTTTTGGAGTGAAGTTTGGAAACCTTATCTAAACTATGTGAGCTTCTTACCTGATCAGTTCACGTAGGAGAAGTGAACTATCGATGGTTGAATGATGTTTTGATAAATAGTTGGTGGTATAGTTCAAATATGAAACTCAAATACAGGAACACTTTAGGAGATTTTTTTTCATCAACTCTTCGTTTCTCATTTCTTACACAATGATTTTTGGTTATTCCCTATTAATGAAATAGATAAAGTGCATGGACCTGGAGGAATTTTATAATAAAGGTGAATGATACCTAAACAACTTTACAAGACCATATGAAAATAGAGTTTGGATAACATATAAGAGGATGTGGATTCTTTTGAACTAATGTATGTTTTGTTTCAGGTGATGGAAGAAAAATAGCATTGAGGCATGGAACAACAACTGAAGAAGTCACATACTTCTGTTTTGTAGCACCTCAACATTTAATTGGTATTGTATAAAATTATTTTTTACCAAATAAAGAAACCTTCCTTTAATACATTGTTTAATTCGTTTCTTATCCCATTTCAATTGGTTTTCTCTGTTTGATAAGAAGTCCAATTTAACTGTTTTTTGAAGCCTTTCTTAATTCATATATTGCCAC
>NC_064291.1:21584763-21589128 GCF_019186545.1 Solanum stenotomum | reverse complement strand
CCCAACTTGTAGGTTGGGGTCGATCCCACGAGGAATATGGTTTAGACTTAAACTTAATTGATGATTATATTCATTTAGTCAATGTATTTCTTAAAACAAGTAATTAATGGGGGGGGGGGGATTTGTGAAACAAATTCAGATAATTATGTAAGTATTCAGTGAGCAAGATTCAAACTTTAGTTGTTAATAAAATGAGAAAGTAATTAGGGTATACAAGTTCCCCGTAAGCTCATAACGCGGTAATCCTAGTAATAACAATTATTTCCTAGTGTATAACATGCAAAGTGATAAGTTAGGTATATCTAATTCCTTGGTCCGGCAACTAGAGAATTTCACCCCGCACGTTGGTCCAGCAACGTGTGTATTATTTACTAACCCTTGCCTTTACCTCATATTAGACGTCACATCGATATATGACTTAGTTTTTACCCTCGCACCAATCGACATTAGATTATTAAATAGTATCACACTAAATCTATGTTGATAATTCTTTTCTTATTAACTACCTTCTTGGTCCGGCAAGTAGAAACAAGGAGAGTTCTAACGTTTGCAACCGCTAAAAAGACTTCTAAACGAAAGAATTATCAATGCATGCAATAACACTATTCAAGAATTACTTAGTTACTATTTATACTTTATTAATCGCTCATGGTTACCACAACCCTAGTTGTGGATTTAGTTACCCATTGTAGCAAGAACACAATTCATGTTTTTAGATGAAGAAATCACGAACTTACGTAATGAGAAGAATAAGCCCAGAATTTCAACTTGAATTTCAAAGTCAAAATCTTCGAAATGAACTTAGGAAATCAAGAATTGCTAAAATTTCAAGTGAATTTCCCAAGCTAATAACTAGAACTAAAATAATAAATCTAACACCCAAAAACAAGGTTTACATGCCCTATATATAGAAAAACAAGTCCTAACTAAAAAGGAAACAAAATAGGGAAATAATGTTTCAGGATGCAGTTTCAATCTACGACACTGACCTACGGACCGTGGATTGATCTGCGGTCCGTAGGTCCCCTCCGTGGCACAGGACTTAGACAATTTTCCAATCTTCAAAATCTCAACTTCTCTAACTCAATCGACGGATCACCAGTACGGATCGTGGATTGATCTACGGTCCGTGGATCCTCCTCCGTAGCTCCATACTTAGAATCTTCAAAATTAGGTACTGGAAACCCCTCTCTGAACGATTTGACGGAACTGCAGTACGTCCCGCAGATGAATCTACGGTCCGTTGTCTGCAACCGTGGTTCCACACTTAGTCAAGAATTCGATCTCTTTCAAGCCTTGCCTACCCATCCACGTCAACCATCTACGGAGCGTGAATGGACCTATGCTCCGTAGATCACCTCCGTATATTCCCTTTATTGCACATCCTTCAGCTGTGTCTCTCAGTTTCAACATCTGAACATATTTCCTACAAACATGATGAAAATGCATTAAAACCAATACAAAAATGGCCCTAGACACACACAAATCTTAAGTGAAATGTATTAAAAATATCGTAAACTCACGGTATATCCACAAACTTAAATTCGTTATTTGTCCTCAAGCGACGCACTAAGACTCTAAACGACACTTGTATAGAAGCAAGCATTCAAGCACAAGCAATCACATGGCTGTCTATTTCGACTCTCTCTTCGAGTGCAAATCTTTTCTCTTAGACTCAACAAGCTAATTCATGTGGATCAAAATTTGACAAAGATCGACCAATCAACACACAACATACACTGTTTTGCTATCACCAAGGTACCAACTTTCCGACAATGTAACTAGTGCCCTTATTTCAAACGAAATCGTCTTTTCACACAATAGATATAATTTTGAGTACAAGGATTCATTCAATACTCATGCTCACAAGTGATTTCAAGTACAGTTAGTGCTCAATACCATAGGCTTGCCCTTATTTTCACTGCTTAGACTCTCCAAACTAGTTGCTAGGATCACTATAGGACTTTTTTAGCGTGTAACGTAGGCTCAAGATCAGGTGTGATACATTTGGGTACTTTTTAGTGACTTTCTACCCTCCTTGACATTACATTGGCTTTTTACCTCTTCCTTGACCTATTTTTGGCATCCTTCCATTTTAAGCTCTTTCCTTTATTTCTTTGCAACATGAATGTGACTTTCGACTTTTTGACTCTTATTTTTCACCTACTTCTTCTTTCTTTCACTTTCTTTTTCTTTTGCTTCTTTTGCACAAAGTCACGTCCTGTTTCATACTTTTTCCTCTCTTCAACACGAAACTCTTTTCATACCTTTTTTTCATTTGGTTTCCTTTTTCATAGCCACCCTCAACTTATGTATTTTGCATTAGTTGAGGCACACAATGTTCGATGTCGGACCAGGGCCAAGATCAAGGTAACTTTTAGGCTTCGCCACCCTCAACTTAGGCTTTTGGCCTAAGTCAAGGTGCACATGTCCAAGGAGGGACCGGGGCCAAGACAATGTTTTTAAGGGAAGGTGAGTTAGGTGAATCAAAAGAATTGGTCAATTTTAGGCTCAACTATTTGGATCAAAAGGGAATAATGCTATCATTTGGTTAGATCATTTTAGGCTTAGGTGGACTAATTTGAACAATGGTCTATGATCATTTCCTAACTTCTAGCCTAGATCATCCTAGCAGGACCAATGGGGAAAGTTCTAGATTGGCACAAAACTGTCTGAACAAATAACCATTCTCACCTACTGTTGGCACATAGTTTCATTATCAGATTATCAGATTACCCAGTTCAAGTTTTAGCTTAAGTCATGAAATCAAGTTGGTTCTTTATCATGCCATACTCATAGCCAATACATTCAACTCATTCTAGCCTACAAATTTTAGCAGATATCACATATTTTGGACGGGTATCATTTTTCTTCCTTTTACTATGCCATCATGCTTTCATTCTTTCTCATGCTTCTACACATATATTTCTAACACATGCCGGTTCAACAAAAATTAAAATAGTCTCTTAGGGAAAATGAACACAGGCAAGAAAACCCCAAGAGAGGACTATGAGTTGGGTTACTCAGACTTCACCTTATCACTCACAATCCGTTTACCCCACCTGTCACGCCCCGAGCTACCCACAAGACGCGGACACGGGACCTAGGACCACAAGTGAGCCCAAGCTAACCCTGTTGGCATGATCATGAGCATACTAAAGATACTAAAGTGATGCGGAAGCTAATTCATAAATAAATCTGAAAAGATGGGGAATACCCATATACTATAACTGAATATATCAAATCTGAGAGTTTAATACAAAAGAAATATCAAACTCAAAACACTAAGCTGAATCTAACTATGTCTGAAATAAGCCTCTAAACTAACTAGAAATGTTGGGACATGCCCCAACTATATCTAGCAAAACTGAAACTAAAGACTAAAAGCGATAGAGAAAAACATGTCACCTGTCCTCGAAGAATGAGGACTCACCACTGATGCTACTGAGCTGAAGATCGAGAACCGATCTATCCGTGATCTGGATACTGAGAACCTAAACCTACATCACGAGAAGATGTAGCGCACATATGCGTCAGTACTTGAAAGGTACTGAGCATGCAGGATAGAGTAAAGCTGAAATAACATACAACTGAACAAAGAAATAAAGCAATGAAATAATCTGAACATGAAATAGATACTGAAGGCTGAGCTAACTGAATGCAATGACCAATTTATAACATGCTGAGACTGAATACTGAATATACTGATAAATGGTCAATGCAATAGAATTTCACTGAATTGTGGGAGCTCCTAATAACCGACATAAAACCACATGAGCTAAATATGGAGTCCGATGTATACGCCCCATCGAGAGGACCCAATATACCCTGCCAGAGGTATAGAGAAATGCTGGCGTGATCACTAAACTGATGTTGCCCACAGAGGGGACTTACACCTACGTGGCTCGTAGTTCTGGGACTATATGGGTACGCTGAAACCCTAGTCCAACTTGGTATTATGCTACTCCTAATAGATTAAGTGGTTAACACATTATGACTGAGTTTTTGTAAATACTGGATAGCCCAAAACTGAACATACAAACTGAGAATGTAACAATTAATCTGATAATGATGCATTCATAAACTGAGGCATGTAAAACTGAATACTGAAATATCTGACCTAGCATGTGTAATTCAAGAACTAAAGAAATACATAGCTAGGGTTCTGAAATTCATGCGATAAACTGAGCAATAACATGATAATTTGAATTGGAACATTTAAATAACTAATTCATGATGATCTTCTATAATTCTAGAAACCCTAGGTCTATTCACAATCATGGAATCAAGAATCTGACTGAATTCTAGGGACCTAATGGGCGAAAGGAACCCGCTAGTGAAATCCCACATACCTGGTGACGAATT
>NC_064291.1:21352589-21582531 GCF_019186545.1 Solanum stenotomum | reverse complement strand
GGGCACTTAGCCACAAAGTCTGCTATATCTCTTTTCATACCATTCCACCAATAGACTTCCCGTAGATCACGGCACATCTTAGTGGCGCCTGGATGAATAGAATATCTGGAATTGTGGGCTTCTGCGAGAATATGCTGTCTCAATTCACCCACATCAGGAACACACAATCTACCTTGATAGCGAAGTACACCATCTCCCCCTTGGGAGAAAACCTCCACTCTCTGATTGTGGACTGCACCCTTAAGTTCAAGCAAGATTGGATCACTACCTTGCATTTCCTTAACCCCTACTACCAAAGAAGATTTTGCCCCATTCTGAACCGTTACACCACCATCTGATATGCTCATAAGATGAGCAAGTCTGTGAACATCCTTTGCTAGCTCTCTCCTTTCTTCCTCAATATGACATACCTACCCATGGATAATCTGCTAAGAGCATCTGCTACTACATTCGCCTTACCCGGATGGTAATGCACACTCATATCATAATCTTTGAGGAACTCAAGCCACCTTCTCTGGCGAAGATCAACTCTTTCTGGGTGAATATATACTGAAGGCTCTTATGGTCTGTGAACACATCTACATGAACACCATACAAGTAGTGTCTCCAAATCTTGAGTGCAAACACCACTGCTGCAAGCTCGAGGTCATGAGTTGGATAATTCTTCTTATGTACCTTAATTTGTCTGGAAGCATAAGCTATAACCTTACCTCGTTGCATCAACACACAACCTAGGCCGACCCTGGATGCATCACAATAGATCACATAACCATCTAAACCCTCTAGTAGAGGCAAGACAGGAGTTGTAGTCAACCTAGTTTTCAGTTCTGCAAAGCTTTTCTCACAATTATCTGACCATTGGAATTTAACCTTTTTCTGAGTTAACTTAGTCAATGGAGAGGCTATGGATGAAAATCCTTCCACAAACCGTCTGTAATAGTCTGCTAGACCTAAGAAACTTCTGATATCTATAGCAGAGGTAGGTTTGGGCCATTGTTTCAATGCTTCTATCTTCTGGGAATCTACTCGAATTCCTTCACTAGACACAATATGCCCAAGGAAAGCAACTAATTGTAACCAAAACTCACACTTGTTAAATTTTGCAAATAACTGGCAATCTTTGAGAGTTTGTAGAACAACTCTCAAATGACTCGCATGTTCTTCCTCATTCCTAGAATAAATGAGGATATCATCAATAAAAATGATAACGTACAAGTCCAAGTACTGCTTGAACACTCTGTTCATCAAATCCATGAAAGCTGCAGGAGCATTGGTTAGTCCAAATGACATAACTATAAATTCGTAACGACCATATCGAGTTCTGAAGGCTGTCTTCGGAATGTCACTATCTCTGACTCTAAGCTGATGATAACCTGATCTGAGGTCTATCTTTGAGAAATGACTAGCACTCTGAAGTTCGTCAAACAAGTCATCAATCCTGGGGATAGGATACTTATTCTTGATTATGACTTTATTCAACTGCCTATAGTCAATACACATTCTGAAAGAACCATCTTTCTTCTTCACAAACAACACTGGTGCACCCCATGGCGAAATAATGGGTCTGATGAAGCCCTTATCTAGAAGGTCTTTCAACTGCTCTTTCAATTCCTTAAGCTCAGCTGGAGCCATTCTGTAAGGAGGGATAGAGATAGGCTGGGTATCTGGAAGGAGATCAATTCCAAAGTCTATTTCCCTTTCGGGAGGAACTCCAAGAAGATCTTCTGGGAATACTTCTGGAAGCTCACTGACTACAGGAACTAACTCAAGAGTTGGGGATTCAGAACTAGAATCCTTAACCCGAACTAGATGATAGAGATAACCCTTAGAGATCATCTTTCTGGCCTTAAGGTAACAAATGAATCGACCCATAGGCGCTAAGCTACTACCCTTCCATTCTAGGATTGGTTCATCTGGAAGCTGAAAACGAACAATCCTAGTTCTACAATCGACTAAGGCATAACATGAATGTAACCAATCCATGCCTAGAATGACATCGAAGTCTACCATTTCTAACTCTACAAGATCTGCTGAGGTGACTTTCTGAGAGACTGTGACAGGGCAATTTCTGTATACCCGTCTTGCTATAACTGGGTCACCGACTGGAGTAGAGACTGAGAAGGGTTCTGAAAGAGTTTCTGGACTAACACTGAATTGGACTGCTATGTAAGGAGTTACAAAAGACAAAGTAGCCCCTGGATCTAACAATGCATAAACATCAAGATCAAAGACTCGTAACGTACCAGTGACTACATCAGGAGAATCTTCCTGATCTTGACGAGCCTGAAGAGCATAAAGCCTGTTTTGGCGCTGTCCGCCACCAGTACCAGAAGAGTTACCCTGCTGAGTCGGGCGACCTGCTGGTGCTGCTGAAGTTGTAGACTGAGCTCTACCATTATTTCCTCCTTGACCTTGTCTTGAAGGACAATCCTTCAATCTATGACCAGACTGGCCACACCCAAAGCATCCTTCCTTACCTGCAAGGCACTCGCCCGGATGGTTCCTACTACATTTCGGGCAAGTTGGGTAGGTTTTGGTGCCTGAAACACTACCTTGAGACTTAGAGCCTGACGCCCTACCTTTCTGATCATTACGGAACCTGGGGGATGGAACACTAGCTGATGAAGGGGCTGGAGTCGAAGACTTCTGCTGAAAATGCGAGCGATTTCCACCACCCGATTTCTGTTGGGAATACTCGTAGTTACCTGTTCTTGCTTTCTTAGTCTCCTTAGCCTGTTCCCTAAGCTTATCACCCTCAACCTGCTGAGCATGAGTCATGAGCCTAGAGATGTTCATGTCTCCCAACAACATAGCATTCCTGCACTCTGTTTTCACTAAGTCTGACACTCCATAGAGAAACTTATTCATCTGAGCCCTGGAATCAGCAACCATGTGAGGAGCATACCTGGAGAGTTGGTTAAACTTGAGCCCATACTCTTGGACAGTCATGTTACCCTGCCTTAAGTTCATAAATTCCTGGGCCCTTGCTTCTCTCAACTCTATGGGGAAAAACCTGTCTAGAAAGGTTTCGCTGAAACATTCCCAAGTAATAGGAGCAACATCTGTACCCCTGTTCTCCTTCCACTGAGTATACCAGATATGAGCTACATCCTTAAGTTGGTAAGATGCTAACTCAACCCGATCATTCCCAGTGACCTGCATCACCTCAAAGATCTTCTTGATCTCATCCAAGAAATTCTGGGGATCTTCACCAGTCTGCGATCCTAAGAACTCTGGAGGATTCATCCTAACAAAGTCACGGACCCTTGCTGCTGCTGATCCACCATTTGCATTCACAGGAGCTTGAACCCGCTGATTGTTCTGGTTAGCGACACTCTGAGCCAACATCTGAATGGCATTCCTGAATTCAGCATTTGAGACTTCTTGATCTGGAACTGGAGGAGCTGCGTTTGCGTTCCTGGCATTCGCATTCCTGACATAAGCTCTACGAGGAGGCATGATCACTGAAACGTAGAACGTCGAGTTAGAATGGAATTAGATCATACCTTACGCACGATAAGAGTAACAAGAAAATGAAGATTTTTCCTAAAGACACTTTGTAGCCTCCCTCTCATTAGATGTGGTGCGCACTACACACCCATGAAAAGGACTCTACCTAGTGCGGCTTTTCAGACATCCTAGGACACTTAAACCTAGTGCTCTGATACCAAGTTTGTCACGCCCCGAGCTACCCCCAAGACGCGGACACGGGACCTAGGACCACAAGTGATCCCAAGCTAACCCTGCTGGCATGATCATGAGCATACTAAAGATAATAAACTGATGCGGAAGCTAAATCATAAATAAATCTGAAAAGATGGGGAATACCCATATACTATAACTGAATATATCAAATCTGAGAGTTTAATACAAAGAAGTTATCAAACTCAAATACTAAGCTGAATCTAACTATGTCTGAAATAAGCCTCTAAACTGACTAGAAATGTTGGGACATGCCCCAACTAGATCTAGCAAAACTGAAACTAAAGACTAAAAATACTGAAAAGAAACTCATGACTATTGTCCTCGAAGAATGAGGACTCACCACTGATGCTGCTGAACTGGAGATCGGGAATCGATCTAAGCGTGATCTGGATACTGAGAACCTGAACCTACATCACGAGAAGATGTAGCGCACGTATGCGTCAGTACTTGAAAGGTACTGAGCATGCAGGATAGAGTAAAGCTGAAAGAACATATAACTGAACAAAGCAATAAAGCAATGAAATCATCTGGACATGATATAGATACTGAAAATACTGAATACTGAGCTAACTGATGCAATGACCAAATTTATAACATGCTGAGACTGAATACTGACTGTACTGAAATATGGTCAATGCAATAGAGTCTGACTGAACTGTGGGAGCTACTAATAACCGACATAAAACCACATGAGCTAAATGTGGAGTCCGATGTATACGCCCCATCGAGAGGACCCAATATACCCTGCCAGAGGTATAGAGGCATGCTGGCGTGATCACTAAACTGATGTTGCCCACAGAGGGGACTTACACCTACGTGGCTCGTAGTTCTGGGACTATATGGGTACGCTGAAACCCTAGTCCAACTCGGTATTATGCTACTCCCAATGAATTAAGTGGTTAACTGGTTATGACTGAATTTCTGTAAATACTGGATAGCTCGAAACTGAACATGCAAACTGAGAATGCAACAATTAATCTGATAATGATGCATTCATAAACTGAGGCATGTAAAACTGAATACTGAAATATCTGACCTAGCATGTGTAATTCAAGAACTAAAGAAATACATAGCTAGGGTTCTGAAATTCATGCGATAAACTGAGCAATAACATGATAATCTGATTTGGAACATTTAAATAACTAATTCATGATGATCTTCTATAATTCTAGAAACCCTAGGTCTGTTCACAATCATGGAATCAAGAATCTGACTGAATTCTAGGGACCTAATGGGCGAAAGGAACCCGCTAGTGAAATCCCACATACCTGGTGACGAATTGCACGGAGAAATCTTTCAATTTTGGGGCTGGAACTGAAGGAACCTCGCTGCGTTCTTGAACTGGGGTTCTTGACCTTTTTCTCCTCTCTTGCTTCTAATTTTCTAAGTTAGATTAATTATTTGACTTAGGTAAGTTCTAGTTATGTTTCTAGGCTTAAACTGATTAAAATCTCATGATTTAGGGTCTAAACGACGTATCTTAGGGGTTAAACGAAATAGAAAAAGACCAAAAGACCCTTGAATTAGCTGCTGTCGGAGTGACTGACGGACTGGACTGATGGTCCGTCAATCAATCGACGGTCCGTCGATTGGGTCCGTAGGTCGAGTCTGCCCGACAGGGCTTCACTAAAACGGGCATAACCTTTTACTCGGAGATCGGAATTTAGAAAACTCGGTGGAGTTGGAAATATAATTCAATTATCTATTTAACCATAGGTCATGGTACACATAATTCATTTTGTGCTAAGAGCTATGATCATCTGAAGTTGACTCATCAATATTTTTCAGCTAACTGGCTGCTGACCCTCATCTACGGTCAGACTTACGGACCGTGGATTGAATGACGGTCCGTGCTGGTCGACCGTAGTTTGTGTCGGAGGCTGGGTAAGGGAAGTCTCGATCCACGGACACAAACCACGGACCGTGGTCTGATCTACGGACCATGAGTCTGTCCGTGAGTCGGGACTTAGCCAAATTTTCTGATTGAGTTCTGGGGAAGTTTTCTGTCACGAACCACGGACCTGCAGGACGGACCGTGAGTCCATCTACAGTCTGTGAATGGTGTCCGTGAGTGCCACCTGTAACACCAGAAATCTGAAATCTCTATTTTCGAATACGGGGTGTTACACCACCCCCAACAAAATAGAGTGCACTTGTCCCCAAAGCACAAAATGTAAAGATTAAAGGATTGGGTGAAGCAAACCTGTGGCGCATAGCGCTGAAGACTCTTCAACAAGTAGGTGGGTCTAGTTTCCCGGAGCCCGCTAGATCAACACTTGGGTCACCCTCAGTAGTGCCCACATCTCTCATCTAAGCACCATCAGTAGTGCTAACATCAACTCTCGCTGCAGCATCAATAGTGCTCACACTGCTAGAGGCACCCACACTTGGACAAATTTAGGATACATACCTGGGATCTATGGACACCATTCACGGTTCATGGATTGACCCACATACCATTGATGGGTCCGTAGACCTCTGCATAGTCCTTTTTCTACAGATTTGCCTTTTCATCGCTGCACATGTATCAACTGTTAGGCCTTTCTTTTTACAATTTCTGGACACTTTTTAGACACGGACCCTATGATATATCTAGCCAACACTAAAACATAAAATAAAACACCTATATAAAGGATTACAAAAATTCAAATAAACGAGGAAAACTCCTAAATTGAAAAAAAAAACTATGGTTGGCTAGATTTTACATCTTGGGTTGCCTCCCAAGAAGCACTTGATTAAACGTCGCGACACGACGCAGGCCCCTTGATTACTCAGACTTCATCAAGATGCCATGCCTCTATCACTGCATTTACACTCTCAGAATTTCCCATGTAGCTTTTTATCATCTGTTGATCAGCTTTGAACCTTGTCCCACTCCTTTTGTCGAGCTCAACCACTCCATGCGGGGACACTTGGGTCACTCTGAATGGTCCAGTCCACTGGGACTTGGATCTGCCCGAAAAACAGCACAACCTTGATTTATATATCAACACCAGATCACCATGAGCTAGTTTGTGTTTTTCTATCTTTTGAGCATGGCGCTTCTTCTCCGTGTGCAAGGTTGCACCTAACTTCTCCTTACTAAACACTTCAGCACCTCTTCCGAAAGTGTGAGTCACCACCGATACCGATTTAATATCACTTTCCTGCTTTATAGACTTACAGACGTTAAAGGTCACCTCCTTCTTATTCAATCAAAACTTCATCTACCCTCTCTCCATATCACCTAAGGCACACCCAATAGCAAGGAATGGTCTCCCTAAGATGATGGGGACCTTAAAGTCAACCTCTCAATCAAGTATAACAAAGTCTTCTGTAAAAATGAACGGTCCCACTTTCACAAGGATATCTTGAAGCACTCCAGTGGGCTTTTTCATAGTTCTATCACCCATAAGTAAATGCATCGCAATTGGTTTTGGAGCTCCTAAACCCAACTTCTTATAAATCGACAATGGAATCAAGTTAATGATGGCACCCAAATCACGCAAAGCTTTCGCAAAGTGGATCTTACCGATGGTGCATGGAATAGTGAAAGCTCCAGGATCCTCATTCTTTTGTACCAGAGACCTCGTAGAAATGGCACTACAATGCTGCAACCTCTCATCATTCTCAAAATTGACAGCCCTCTTTTTGGTCACCAAGTCCTTCATGAACTTTGCATACACAGGCATTTGCTCCAAAGCTTCTATCAAAGAGACATTGATGGAAAGTTGTTTCAACATAGTTATGAACCCGTGGTACTTCCCTTCTTCAGCCTTCTGCATTAACCTCTATGGTAAAAGAGGTGGAGGTCTAGGAATGGGAACAACCTTTTGGGCTATCTCTGTTTCCTTCTCTGTGGCATTTTTAGTCTCTTCGGTAACCTTAATCTCATCACCATCTGTTTCTACCACTTTTTCTACATCGGATGGCATGGGGGGCCGGGGGGGGGGGGGGGGNTCAATAGTCTTCTTTCCTCCGTGAGTCGTGATTGCCATACAATGCCCATCATTCTTCGAAATTTGGATGGTGTTGCTGGGAAAGGTGCCTGGTTGGCGTGTATTCGCAGTAGCAGACAAATGATTAAACTGTTGCTCAAGTTGCTTTATCGACACTGCATGGGCATCAACTTTCTGGCCAATTTCGGACAACTCAGTGCATATCTCTTTCACATTCTGATAAGTATTGTCAAAGTTCTTCAACATCTTTTGCATCATCTCCTCAACGCGCGAGATACTACCCCTAGCTTCCCTATGGCCAGATTCCCTGTTCCCAAGAGAGACGTAAGGCCCAACTCTCAGTTGTAGTTTCCATAGTACCGACCTTGGTTTCCTTGAACTTGGCGCCAATTATCCATTTTGGAACCTTGGGTATTTGGTCGAAACCCCCCGTATGATCATTCACCGCATAAGTAATTTCTTCATAGTAACACTCCTCGACCGGTGGTGGATCTCTAGTCAAATAATTCACAACATTTACCTTCTCCGCACCTCCGCACACATGTTTCAACACCAACCCAGTTCAGTCTTCATATGAGCCATCTCCTCGCAAATTTCATCTACTGACTAGTTGTTTGTAGCTTGAACGACAAATGTGTTCCTCCCATTATCCAACTTTCTAATGCTCCAAGCTTTATTGTTCCGAGAGATCTTCTCTAGTTTCTTTGCAATCTGCTCAAAAGTGCACTCACCATATGAACCCCCGGCGATAGTATCAAGCACTGCCTTATTGTTGTCATCTTGACCTCAGTAGAAATACTCATTTAACGATTCATCATCAATACGGTATTTCAGAACACCTCTTATGAAAGAAGTGAACCTGTTTCAGGAACTACTTACAGACTCTCCAGGTAGTGCTACGAAATTGTTGAGTTTATCTTTGTGGTTCAACTTCTTTGACACTGGAAAGAATCTTGCTAAGAACACCTCAGTCATTGGTCCCATGTATAGATTGAGTTATAAGAAAGCTCAGTAAACCACACAGCAACATCGCCAGTTAATGATAGAGGGAATACTCGCATCTAATGACATCTATGTCCAAGTCTGGTTGACCCATACAACTTTTGCAAACACTCCTTAGCTTGGCTACGTGAGCATGTGGATCCTTCGATGCCAAACTCGTAAACAAACCCCTTGCTGTAAGCATCTGCATCAAACTGCTAGTCACTACAAATGTATGCCCCTGAGGTAGATGAGGTAGGACAAGAGGTCCATCAGATTCAACAGCATTAAAGTTGACCCTATAGTTATCACCCAGTCTAGGCCTTGGTGGATCTTGTACCCTCACTGCATCTCTCAGAAGATTCTCAGCTTGAATCTTATTATTCTCATCACCAACCCTCGGAGACTGCAACCCAACACCATCACCTAAATCTCCCCCGATAGGATTAACTAGAACTCCTTGATTATTCATTCTCCGCAAGGTTCTGGATCGTAGGCAGTAAGTGGTTCTCCTTGATTCCATGTACTTGGCATACACTAGAGTAGGAACCTGAGAGAGACAAAAACAAAAGAAAAAAGTAAAATTAGTAAATAATTGAGTAAAGTTCAATAATGTAGTTAAACTTAATCTAAAAGCCTTATTACCCGGCAGCGGCTCCAAAATTTGATACACTCAAATTACACCTCCCTAAAGAAGCATAAGCGATCGTTATCAAGTAAAGAACCCAACTTGTAGGTTGGGGTCGATCCCACGAGGAATATAGTTTAGACTTAAACTTAACTGATGATTATATTCGTTTAGTTAGTGTATTTTTGAAAAACAAGTAATTAAAGGGAGGGGGGGATTTGTGAAACAAATTCAGAAAATTATGTAAGTATTCAGTGAGCAACATTTAAACTTTAGTTGTTATCAAGATGAGAAATTAACTAGGGTGTACGTGTTCCCCGTAAGCTCATAATGCGGTAATCCTAGTAATAGCAATCCTTTCCTAGTGTATTACAGGCAAAGTGATAAGTTAGGTATCTCTAATTCCTTGGTCCGACAACTAGAGAATTTCTACCAGCACCTTGGTCCGGCTACTTGTGTATAATTTAGTAACCCTTACCTTTACCTCATATTAAACATCACATCGATGTATGTCTTAGTTTTCACCCTCGCACCAATCGACATTAGACTATTAGATAGTATCACACTAAATCTATGTTGATAATTCTTTTCTTATTAACTACCTCCTTGGTCCGGCAAGTAGCAACAAGGCAAGTTCTAATGATTGCAACCGCTAAAAAGACTTCTAAATGAAAGAATTATCAATGCATGCATTAACACTATTCAAGAATTACTTAGTTACTATTCATACATTATTAATCGCTCATGGTTCCCACAACCCTAGTTGTGGATTTAGTTATCCATAGTAGCAAGAACACAATTAATATTTTTAGATGAAGAAATCATGAACTTACGTAATGAGAAAAATAAACCCAGAATTTCAACTTGAATTTCAAAGTTAAAATCTTCTAAACGAACTTAGGAAATCAATAATTGCTAAATTTTAAGTTAATCTCCCAAGCCAAAAACTAGAACTAAAGTAATAAAGTCTAACCCCCCCCCCCCAAAATGAAGGTTTACATGCCCTATATATAGAAAAACAAATCCTAACTAAAAAGGAAACAAAATAAGAAAATAATGTTTCAGGATGCGGTTTCAATCTACGACACTGACCTACGGACCGTGGATTGATCTATGGTCCGTAGGTCCCCTCCGTGGCTCAGGACTTAGGCAATTTTCCAATCTTCAAAATCTCCACTTCTCTGACTCAATCGACGAATCACCAGTATGGACCATGGATTGATCTAAGGTTCATGGATCCTCTTTCGTGGCTCCATACTTAGAATCTTCAAAATCAGGTACGGGAACCCCCTCTCTGAAGAATTTGACGGAACTGCAGTACAACCCGTAGATTAATCTACGGTCCGTTGTTTGCAACCATGGTTCCACACTTACTCAAGAATTCCCTGATCTCCTTCAAGCCTTGCCTGCCCGTCTACGTCAACCATCTACGGAGCATGAATGGACCTACGGTTCGTAGATCACATCCGTAGATGCCCTTTATTGCACATCCTTTAGCTGTGTCTCTCAGTTTCCACGTCTGAACATATTTCCTGCAAACATGATAAAAATGCATTAAAGCCAATACAAAATGTCCCTAGACACACACAACTCTTAAATGAAATGTATTAAAAACACTGTAAACTCACGGTATATCAATTAGTCACAAGCCTTAATCATAGGCAAATTCTATGCATAGTTCATCATAAAGTCCCAAATTCAATCATTATAATTCATGGTCTATCATACATGCATAAGTCTAGTTCAATTCATGATTTCATATTCCCATCTTAAATAAGTTCTATACATGATAACAATTCTAGAGAATCTATCAAAGAATCATCAATTTCTCATCAAAAGACATAAACCCACATACTTTGATTTCTAGAGTTAATCATGCAATTCATATAAATTATTCATAATATCATGAATCAACACTAAATTAATCATATATAAGTATTATCCAACCAATTGGAATCATACCCATCTAAAACCCATACATTGGAAGTAACCCTAGCTTAGATTAGGGTTCTTCTTCACAAATTAGGGGAAATCGTAGGGGACTCTATAGGTGGAAGAACCCATAGATGAAAAGCTAAACATACCTTTAACCAAAGCCCTAGCACAATATCTCAACAATGGACTTTGTTCATGACCCAAGTTTCAAGCTCTCTCTTTTTCTTCAATGGAGGTTTTCTAGAGAGAGAAATATTCTTTGGAGAGGATGAAGTTGGGTTTTCTTTGGATTCTAGGGAGAATGACTTAATTAAGGTAAAATTAGGTCTAATTAGCGTATATACTTTCTAGGAAGGGAATAAAATAATGTAGGGTCAACTTTGGAAAAGAACTAAGACCCCTTAAAGTTTCAACTTAAAATTTAAGAGCCTTGACAACTTGGCTCGCCCTTTCCCCCCTCATGGCTCGCCAAGGGCACTAGGCGACTCGCCAAGGGCACTAGGCGACTCGCCAAGTGGACCCTTGGCTCGCCCAAATTTCCAGTAAGCTCCCTAATAGGGCAGATCACTTTAGCGATGAAGGGGGCAACTTGGCGATTCACCAATCCAACCGGCGATCCCCGACTTGGCTCGCCCAAAATTCCAGAACCTTGGCCAAGGGGACAGCCCAGTAGGCGATGCCAAGTGCACTTTGGCGCCTCGCCAAGTCACTTGGGAGATCATGCTGCCCCAATGCCAACCAGGCCCAAAGAAGAACAAGTTATTTTTCACTCTTCCTAGCGAACTTAGGCCCTTGCCACTCCCTAGGCTTGACAAACCCACATGCTAAGCCTTAGGTTAGTCTATAAGATTACGGGGTGTAAGACGTCCCTTGACGTTCGACCACTAAACCCCTCATTCTATGCACGGGAACTCTTATCTATGACTTTAACCTTCATACCAAACCTTAGAACCCTAACTTAAGGCACTAGTTTAGTCTACTATTTTTCGGGGCGTTACATCTTCTACTCAAGATACCATGCATGGTTTTGTCTTACCAAGTCAAGATTTAAAGACATGGGGATTCGCCTCTACATCATTTTATAGGGGTCATGGGTAATCACGTCCATGTCCATTCATCATAATAAGAATGTGGGAAATCACCTCTTGTTCAATCCTAAGGAGTATGGGAAATCACCTCATATCCTTTACAGATGGAGGACAAGGGTATTTGCCTCTAATCTCATCATTCATTTCACGTTTTAGTCTAGATTCATTTTAGGTGAGCATGCCTTTCAACCTAGAATCATTCTATGTGAAAAAATCCTTCAAATTCTACATTCATGCATTCATCATCTAGATCATAAAGTAGATTATGTGGGTAAAGTCCTTCTACAAATATTCTATCTAATAGTCTACCATTATTATAGAAGCTTCACTCTCAAAGCCTTAACAGTCATAACTCATCATATTAGCTTTACTCTCAAAGCTTTAGAAAATAACTACAAACCTTACTCCCAAAGCAATACTTCTTACAATCATCACATATGCCTAAATCTCAATACATTCTAATCACATGTTTCATTCTTAAGCAATTCTAATCATATATCATCATATAGGCTCCATCTCAAGCACTTCTAATCATGATTCATCATGTATACTTTAATCAAATTCAATTCGTGTTTATATGTTTTACTCTCAAGAAATATACAATATATTTCATCAATCCTAGAAGATTATCTCTAAACCCTCAATTTCCCCTTTTCATGGCATAAAACCCATTTATATCAAATTCATCTTAGAATCATAGGTTAAGCATGAATACATGTATAATCATACTAAAAACATGCAATTCCATCATAAACAATCATAAACAACTCTAATCCACTCAATTGGATCATAACCCATGACATTAAAAGAAACCCTAAATTGTTTGGGGGATTCTTCTTCTAAATTAGGGAAATCATGGGGCTGCATGGATGAAAGGAATCCATGGAAGAATAAACTATCATACCTTGATTATAAAGCCTACCAATCTTGGAAGAATGGAGATTTGACTTGACCTAGCTTGATTCCTCTTCTTCTTCTTCAACTTTCTAGAGAGAATATTTGAGAGAGAATTTGGGTTTCTTTTTGGGGTCTTGAAATAATGACTTAGAATGAGTTAATTTAGAGAATATAAATGACGTAGTATCACTTTAGGAAAATATCACAAGACCTCTAAGACCCCACTTAAAAACCTGATGCTTTTCACGCTGAAGCTCGCCAAGGGTACTGGGCGACTCGCCAAGTGGACCCTTGGCATCACCTAAATTTCCAGTGTCTACTCCAAGGAGGTATGCCACTAAGAGATGGGGAGGAGCCTTTGGATGATGTGCCAACTGGATTGGTGAGCCCCGACTTGACTCACCCAATTTTCCAGCAGCCTGGGCAAGTGGGACAACCCACTAGGCGATGGTGGCTCCACTTGGCTAATCGCCAAGCCACTTTGGATATGGAACCTCACTTCGCCAAGTGGATCAAGAAGAAAATGTTTTCCCTCAAATTTTCTAGGCATTCTAGGCTCTTGCTGTCATCCATGGCATGTTACCCCCACAAACTTAGCCTAGTTTAGCCTACTAGATTCTGGGTTGTTACAGAAACCAATGTTTTTTATCATTTTAATGTAAAAATGTTACATGCTTCGGAATACTTAGTCCCCTCATACTCATTTAAAAAATATGAACTCAACTCTCCTCATTCTCATACTCAATTACTCAAATCTCAAAACAATTTATCAATGATTGCAAAAGACTTCTCAAAAGGACTTTCCCGAACTTTCCTCTTCACTTTACCTAGAATTTGGAATGTGAATTCAAGAGTTATGTTTTGGATATGCATATCTCTCAAGGATTAATGAAGATTTTAAGTGTGGAAATCAAGAAGAGAACATAGGTATGATTCAAGGGACCTCACACGGAAATAAGGACGGAAGGGTAGGGGACTTGGCGACCCTAGCACACTGAGTGATGCAGGGCCCCAGCTTCAAAAATACTGAAGGAGGTTTGGGGCGCATTGAGTGGCGTGGTGCGCCAGTCCCCAAAACAATCGAAAAGTAGTTTGGGAGCTATGCTGGTGCGGCGCCCCACCCTTCTACCAAGATTTTTACAAATTTTATTGCTTTAATTAAAGGCCTAACTCATATATAATTGAATGGTTTTCTCCCAAACTCATTTAGATTCACAAACTCGACAAAATTGATCAAAAACCTACTTATATTACATCAATAACAACCCTCATTCTCAAAACCCCCACCTCAAGAACTCAACAAGACTCCATTGGTTAAGAATGAAGCAAAACCTTGAGAAATTCTCAAGAACTCAAATCAATCAACCTCAAGAACGAAATTATGGATGAAAATCACATGATTGGTGTGAGGGTGAAAAAACCCGTCACTATGAAAACATACATACCTCGAAAGAACTAATTTCTCAGCGGAAATCCTCAGAACGTGCAAGAATCTTGAACGTTCATATTTTTCTCCTTTTGAAGTTCACTCTAAAAAACCTACGCTATTTTGGAATGACTAAAATTGATTCCAATCATTTTAAACCCCTAAAAGGGTGAAAAAAAAACGTGAAGGCCTTGTGGGGTAAGGAAAAGACCAAAATACCTCTCCTTAAAACGGATGAAAAGCCTTACTAGTAAGGCTACACTCAGACGGCCATATCTCCTTCATCCGAACTCAGAATTTTGCAAACTCAATGGCGTTGGAAAGAGGACTCAGCGACCTTCGATTTGATATATCATGGTCCACCTAACTTATCCTGTGCTGAAAGTTATAGTCGTTTGAAGTTGACCAAAAACTCAAAATTGAAGAGTAACTTGTACCTATCTCAATTTAGCTCATTCTAATTTATTTCTTTCTAAATTTAGCTATGTCTAAGACCGAGGTGTTACAATAAGAGTAACAAATAAAACCAAATATCTTAAAATGAGTAGTCGATGGCTTCGTTCCAATCCATGCTTCGTATAGTGTCTTTCCTTCAACGACTCTTGTTGGCAATCTATTCTGAAGGTAGACAAAAATATTGATAGCTTCAGCCCATAATACCTTAGGCAAGCCTTTCGCAAATAGAAGACAATGAGCTATATTCACAATAGAACTGTTGTTTTTCACTTACACCAATTTGTTAAGGAGTGTGAGTAATTGTAAGTTGATGATTAATTCCTACTTTCCAAAGAAAATCCTTGAATTGATTGGAAGTGAACTCAGTCCCATTGTTGAGTGATAGTTTTACACTAATTTGAGGTTGATTAAGTTCAACAATTGGTGTCCTCAATGCCTAATTATGTCCTATTCTAATGATATAAAACTAAGAAGGCTAAGGGACAAGGTAAATATGAATACTTTGAAGAATGGACAAACACATTGAAAAGAGTAGAAAGTTCTAACCTCATGTTTGCCAAATCGAAAGGGAGAATCACCCAAATGGTTGAACATCACGGAAATGGACAATGTTTGGAGTCCAAATGTTAAAGCCAATGGGCGAAGTAAAGTGTCATCGGCGATCCGCTGAATTGCTAAAGGCGAACCTAGTCGCATCGCCGAAAGTGAAAGACTGGAGAGCAAAATTTAAGGCTATCTTCACTACAACAAATATTATATATAGCTACGAATTCAAATTCGTCACTAATTGTTCGCTTTTAATGACAAAATTTAATTTTTGTGCTTAAATATATGAGACACATACTTTTAGTGATGAAACATAAAAATCCATAGCAAAGTTTTGTCCATTAAAGTTTCCCACCAAAAAATTAATTGGCGCCATTTGTTAAATAGTGTTCGTCACGAATTTAAAGTTATCGGTGACACATTATTTCATTACTAATAATGTATCTAATTCATGACAAACTAATTTTTGTCTTAAAATTTATTAACTTTTGGACACAAAAAAATTACATCTAAAAAAATATGTTGTTACAATATCGACAAATTAGAGTTCGTAGTTAAATATTATAAAAGTTTTAGCAATAAAAATTTAGATTTAATTATGACATTTATTTTCTTCACTAATAATATAAATAATTGGTGACAAAGATTTTATCGTATCTAATCAATCGGTGATTTAGTGACAACAAAAAAATGTCACAAAATATATATGGTGTTAAATAGCGCCGACTTAAAATTTTTAGTGAATAATTCAACTATTTTCTACGAAAAAAATTCATTGATAAATACAATATTTTTGGCTACAATTGTTCATAATTACAAGTGACAATTTACAAAAAAAATAATACAAGTGCTTCATAAGAAATAGACAAAGTTCATTCGTTAATTGGCTAGGGAAAATATTAAAACCAACGAGGTTGGTCGATTTTGTAAAATTAAAAAAAGTTCAATTCATCAATTTTCTTAAATCAGGTAATTACAAAATGCATCGTTTGAAAAATACAATCCAGGTTATAAGTACCGTGAGTGGGGTACGGTTCTACCACTAGATCATTAATATTTGTTGGTTTAAAACTTTTTTTTATTTGATACACTTTCATTGATAAGGACGATAGAAAAAATAATTTCTCAAATCTTGGTGCTATTTTTTGTGCTTGTCTATTGATTTGTGATTGGTAAACTTCATAAACTAAGTCGATCTATTTGCTTCTGTCTAGAAATATGTACAAATTTAATAGTAATTCCACATACGTATGTAGAGTAACTATACATAGATAACATCAACTTACAAACTTAGACTTTGCAAAGGTGCGAAATATTTCATGAATTTCTATTAACTTTTTCCATCAGTGTGAGAATTCAAATAAACTAAAAAATGAAAGCAAAAATGAAAGAAATAAATCAACTAGGATTTCAAATATATTATGATGAAGTTCTATAGTTTTGGATAACGATGTTTTTTTTCAAAACAATTGATTTACTGATCGAATTGAACAAATTATTCAAATTTTTTTAATAAAATCGAAAGTTTAATTTTATATAAATTTATAATTGTACTGAATAATTTTTAAAATTAATAAAAATAAATAAATAAAATGACAGAATCATACTAAATATATTTAAAGATATTTTAAAAAATATACAGTTTAATTAAAATATAATCTACATTTGAATGAATTGTGTGTGGTAAATTTCATGCATTTGTATATGTGTATAAATAATCATATAATATATTATTTCTACAGAAGTTAAATTTGAAAGAAGTGAATAAAGTTAAATATAAAATAAAAATGAGAGATAAGAGAGAGTTGATCGGATGGTAACCACTCCTCAGTTCCAACCTTAAGGTTGTGAGTTTGAGTCCCCAAGAAAGTATAATGTTGGGAGCTCCTAGGGAGAGGTTAAAAAAATTGAGATGGGAGATAATAGGAAAATTAACCTTTTTATAATAATAAATCTATCCCTAATTAATACATTTAAGAATAAAATAATTTTTTGTATATAAAATATAGTCATTAGTGATGAAATTAGATTTTGTTCAGCTACGAAATTTATATAACTTTAGAGACAATTGATGTCATCACTGATTGAAGTAAAATAATTAGTGACGATATAATTTTGTTGGTAGTAATAACCTTTTTAGTGACAAAGCATACTATTAACTACAAAAAATGTACTTTTTACGACAAATAAATTTGTCATAAATGTTTAAGCATTTGGGAACGATTTTTCTTTTTGTGGTTAATATAATACTTTTAGCGATGAAACACTAAATCATTTTTGTATACTTTTAGCGACAAACATTTAGTGACGAATTATTTTTCGTCTCACAAGATTTTTAGTGACGAAATATGATTTATAAATGACGAAATTATTTGTCGCTAATAATAGAATTCGTTGTAGTGCTTAGGCGCACAAGGTGACATTCGGCAATTCACTGATCATGAAGAGCGAGTTCCATCGAGTTTTACCATTTGAGATCAAACACCTGAAGCAAGTCAAATGCGAACTGAATGATACAAATAGTGATTCGTCGAGTTAGTTTGGTGAGCCCGACTAATCTCACCGAATGGGATGCGGAAGAATCTTTTTGGAAAGTAAAATAGTTTGGAAGATAGACAGAAAATGGATCTATCTTATCTTTAATCATTTTTTACACTTGAAACTCTTAGAGAGAGAAACTATTGAGTATTACTCTTAGTTTGGGGTTTTAATTATTTCTCTTGTAATTGAAAATCGGAGAGTGAAATCAAAGTGTGTTTATTATAATTGCTTATTTTATCACATCCATGACTACTATCATAAGAGGTATAATTTATGCACTTTTTGTGCTAGGTGGTTAAAACCCCAAGTTCTAGGGGTGTGATTATGGAGTTGGGTGTTGATGTAACTTAGTGGATTACATGTATTGCTGTATTTTATTGCTTACCACCATGGGTTTGAGATGTTAGCATGTGATTAATTTAGGAGTTAAGGAGAACAACTTAAATCCTATCTTATATCTTGAATTGGTTCTTGAAAGAGACCAATAAGAGTGGGTAATTAGCTCAATATTTGCAAACTAGAAGAATCTAGTTGTAAAAGAAAACTAATGGGTCGAATTATAAAATACATAAATGAGACCGAAAGAAGATTTATGAACTAATGTTTTGAGATTGAAATAAGATTAGCATTACTGAAGATGACCTTGCTTATCCAAGGCCGTTTAGCTTTGTTTAGAAATACAATTTTACCCCATGTGACATTGATTTCTAATCCCCACACTCCTAGAATCAACTCAAATAGTTTAAACTATGTTTAGTATAGTTTGTTGCTTATATTTCATTTTGAAATCACTTGATCAAATTTTGTGGAATAATCCACCCATTTGTCTCATTTGCTACTTTAGATTAGTCACATCTTAATTCAGTTTTTGGATTCTTAATATTTCACTACTTTTTGTGAGATTTGATCCCGACTTTTAGTTGAATAATTTTTATTGATAACGATCGCTTACTTTTTGAATTTGTTTTGAAGAGTAGTTTGAGCGTTATAATTAATGACGCCACTTTCGGGGAGTAGTAGCTAAGAATTTAATTTGAGAAGTAATTTATGTACTGATTTGCTTGTGGTTGAACAAATGTACACTTGGTTCTACTGTTGTGTCCTATTGGTAGGTGGAATAATGAATTCAAACAGTGGTGATAATTCTAGTCGCCATTGGCAAGATAATGATGTTAGAAAGAGGGATGAGGTTAATTCTAATGTCACCACTGAGATTTGAGCAATTCAGTTACCATATGTTCACAAGAATATTACCTTTACCATAATCGAAACAATGTTTCAGCTAATTAAAATTAGAGGATTATTAGGATGATTTTCGTAACGTCCAACTATACTTCTTGAAAAGAAATATAAATGGTCGTATGCAATATATTTACTCAACTATGAGTCGGGATCAATCCCACAGAGAATATAGAAGAATATTGTCAATAGAAAATATTTAACTCGATAGTAGTTATTTAAAAAAGGGGGATTTAAAATGAAATTATAATAAAAAGAATAAAAATAGCTTGGAACTAAGTATTTATTCATATTTAGATTATTAGAAATAACTAGGAATGTGTTCCCCATGATTTCATAAAATAGCAAGAATATTGTACTAGTGATCAATTTCAATTTTTAGCATGCAAAGTCGGTAAATTAGGTTTCTCTTAAGTTATTGGTTGTCCAAATAGGGAATTTTACCACGCAACTTGGTCGGTCTATGGGTGTATGCTTTACTAACCCTTACCATTGACTCCAGATTAGCCCTCACATATTTGGGTTAGGCTATTAGATAGTGGATTATCAATGCTAAGTCTCTATTGTTGAATCTCTTTTCTCTTTTGTTACTTCCTTAGTCGGGTAAGTAGGAATAAGGCGAATTCTAAAGTTGGCCACTGTTAAAAAGCAATCATAACAAAGAGATCAACAATACATGCATAAAATCATTCAAGAATCACTTTTTTTTTTTACATTAACTTACTTTAATAATTCATCATTGATCCACAACCCTAGTTATGAAATTTAGCTACTCATAATCTCAAAAACAAAATGAAAATTTATTAAAATAAATATTCTTGTCTTAATCATAAAACTGAAGAACAATAGCTAAAATATCTTTCAATAACCACAAATACAAATAAATAATAAAGGAGAAGAAAGAATAAACTAAAATTCTTCGGCTTCCACGACGGCTCTTTCAAAGCTCCTAAGCTATAAAGTTCTAAATTGTATGTTGTGTATTGTTTCTTGGTTCTTGGCTTTTCTGAAAGAATAATATACATTGCCCTAATTTCTGAAATTTATTGTTTGCATAATAATTATAAATTTAATTATTATCTTGTTTTGTTTTTTGCATAGAACATGCATGCTTATCTTAAATTGGTATCCATAAATTTTTGTAGAACATTCATAATGCAGAGATGCACTAATTTTATCAGAGATGGTGAGTAGGATAGCAAGTACTCATTGATAAAATTTTCTAAAATAAAAAATACATGCTTCATGTCTCTACTTCTCTAGATATACAAAAAGAAAAAATCTAAAAAGAATGAGATCAGATTCTTCCACATATTGGTACATCATACTACCCCAGAAACAACAACATCTCCACAGAAGGAATCTAATTCCAACTTTGTCCACTCATATGGAGATTAATAAAGAGAACAAGAAGTAAATAACAAAAAAAGAAAACTTCTCCTGGATGCAAGTTGAGGAGACATTACATTCAATATGACAAGAAAAATACAAGATCTCTCATCACAAATAACAAAGCTTTAAGAATACATACCCTCCTGTGGTCTGATAATATGCAGAACTAGAGGTTGTTGATAAACCAATTTTATTTGTGTTTGGTTTTAGATTTTAAAAATCTATAGTATTGGTTTGGTTGATTTTGTTCAAAAAATTGAATATATAATCGAATCAAACCGATAAATTATATACATATATTTTATTATTATACATACATAATATATTATTTTTATAAATAATTTTAAAGATCTTATATTTCTCATCAAAATTTATTTATAATTTACTTATGAAAGCGAAAATGCCCAAGGTGAGAACATTTATCTTTTCGATTTCATGTATATGATTTTGAACAATAACCGATTCAAACCGCTCCATAAACACCCCTAATAATAGTAATACTAAAGTGAGATAAAGTAGAAGATTGGCCATGAAAAAGCTAGAAGTTGAGATTAACAAGGCAAATAAAAGCAAGGTCCATGAAAACTTTAATGGGCTTGATGCATAATTTATATATCTTGTGTAATTTTTATGTAAATTTATTTTTGTATGTATAATTTAATTGGTTGATATATCTTCCTTAATTTTATTATAGATGGCTGATCAAAATAATCGAGATAGTAGTCAAACATTGGGGCAACTGAGCTCTTTAGCTTCATATGCTGCGCTCTTAGTAGTAATTTGGTTTTGGACTTATGCATGTGAAATCGAAAAAGATCAGCGTACGATCACACATGATATAAGGCTTGAGAGAGATCAAGTTAGAAATGAATTACTAAGTCATCTATTTTCAACTGAACTTTGTCGTAGTATTTTAAGAAGGCATAATNTACGATCACACATGATATAAGGCTTGAGAGAGATCAAGTTAGAAATGAATTACTAAGTCATCTATTTTCAACTGAACTTTGTCGTAGTATTTTAAGAATGACCCCTTCAGCTTTTACTGGGTCTGTGTGAGATGTTAATTAGAGAAGGAGGTCTTAGACCAACACTTCGAGCTACAGTTGAGGAGCAAGTTGCAAAAACACTTTACTTGCTAGCACATAATGTGACAAATCGTGAGCTGTCTTTCATATTTCGACGATCTGGAGAGTCTATCAGTCGTCATTTTCATGTTGTCCTCCGAGCTATCTTGGGGTTATATGAAAAATTTTATTCAACAACCTGATGGCTCTCAAGTTCCTTTTGAAATGCTAGCAACCAAAGATTCTACCCATATTTTAAGGTGAACATAATTAAAATAGTAATTTACATTTTAGCTAATACAAAATTGTTTGTATTTTAATTGATGATTATAATATTAGGATTGTATTGGTGCAATTGATGGAACACACATACGTGTTAAATTTTCACAAAGTGAAGCACCAAAATATCGTGGGAGAAAAGATTATCCAACACAAAATATACTAGTTGCATGCACATTTGATTTAAAATTCACATATGTGTTAGCTGGGTGGGAAGGTACAGCATCTGATTCAAGAATCATGAAAGAAGCACTAAATAGACAAGATCCACTAAAAATTTCCGAAGGTAAATATTATGTATATTTATATAGACATAGCTACATGTAATGAACAATAATTAAATCTTTTATTTAATTATGTTTAGGAAAATTCTACCTTGTTGATGCTGGACTCATGTTGAAAAGTGGACTTATTACACCTTATAGGGGAGAGCGATATCATTTGAAAGAGTATTCAAGAAATTCACCTCGAAATTCTCGTGAATTATTTAATTTGCGACACGCTTCTTTGCGTAACGCTATTGAACGAGCATTTGGAGTTCTTAAAAAGAGATTTTCTATAATTTCTAGCTCAACAGAGTCATCATATGGTATTGAAACTCAAAAGCTTATCATATTTGCATGTTGTATTTTGCACAACTATTTAAGAGGAGTAGATCCAAACGATGATTTACTTGCTCAAGTTGATGCGGAGCTTATGAATAATAATGATGTACATGAAGACGTTCCAAATCCTAGAGAGAACAATGAAGAATTTAGAAGAGGAGAGTTGATTCGAGATGGCATAGCAGTTGCCATGTGGAATAATTATCAAGACTAATTTTCTAGGAGAAACATACAAATAAATTTTTGTATCACATTTATTTATTTGATGTTATTTGAAAGTGATTTTGTGAACTATAGTTTTAGTTATAAAGATAATGTGTAGTGCATTTGACTTTATATTATAACTCTTCATTATTGTTGATGACATTTCTTTATTTAATTCTTATGAATATTTATTTTAATTTTGTAGTTATCAAGATGGCGAAAAAATTGAAGCCGTTTACTTCAACTGATACAAATATTTCAGATAACCCAAGACACAAATCACCAAACACACATATGAATATGAGGAAGAGATCGTCTGTTTTCGATATACAAACTTCAACGGCTGCAGGAGAACGCTTTCTATTAGACAAATAACCTTGGTCGACATAGAGACGTGACAGAACTATCTCTTTACGCCTCTTCTCATTAAGGAATAACGACTTGGATGCAAACATTTCACAAAACAAAATTAGCAAATGAGATAAATAAATTTAAAGAAAAATTGCAATTAGAAGATGAATTAGAAGAAAAAGAAGAAAATAACCAAAATAATCTACCTGAAATAAGAGTTGATGAAATAAATAATGATGATCTAGATGAACAACATTCGGAAACAAGCGAAACATATACGGAACTTTTAGCAAACACAGATAATACAAAGAATTTAGAAGTAAATACAGGAGACGTAGACATGGATAAAAACCTAGCACATCAGGAGTAAAAAACCCAAAAACTTTTGATCCAAAATATTATAATGAAAACTATGAAAAATATGATAGAGAAAAACCTATATGGGATAAAAGCTTAAATAAAAAATGGACACCTAAACCAATAACTGAACGACATGATTTTTTAGATTTAGACTGTGTAACAGATATAAATAAAACAATCCAATTATGGATAAGATATATATCAAAACAATTAATAGATAACAAAATAGTAATAATAGAGACACCAGAATATATAGAAAGAACGCTTATAGGAACAGTAAAATTATGGCTACAAATTTTATCAGATGAAGTTTAAAAACTCTAAGAAATAATAAAAAATTTGATGGTGGAATAGCCACTACAACTATGAAAATATTATATAAATACGAAATAGCTATAAGAAATGAATTTGGAAGTATGACAACAGAGGTAGAAGAACAAAATAAAGAAAAAATCATAAATCAGAATCTAACGACAAAATTAGCAATATGTAATATGTGTTACATAGATGAATATATGTGCATATAGAGAATACTATTATAAAGGAACATATAGCACAGATGAAAGTTAAGATATAAGAAAATTATATTTTACAAAATTACCAAAACCTTTTAATTCAAAAATAATAAAAAATTGGAATGAAGCAGAATTAACAAACACCTTAGGAGTTAGAATGAAATTCTTGCAACGATGGTTTATGGAACTATGTGAAAAACATAAAGAAGAAATAAAAATGAAAAAAAAATTAGTAAAAAATTTGGCATGTTGCAAAAATAAAACAGCACCTCAATTTGGTTGTACGGATAGGTATTATAAAAATAGAAAGAAATATAATAAAAAATACAGATCAAAATACAAAAATAAAAAATCAAGAAGAAGATATTATGTAAAAAACTACAAAACCAAAAGACCATATAGACCAAAAAGAAAACTAACGGAATGTACTTGTTATAATTGTGGAAAATTAGGACATATAGCTAGAGATTGTAAATTACCTAAAGATCCAAAGAAAAAACAAATATCAGAAATAATAATAGACGATGAAAAATATACGCAAATAGAGTACGTAGATTATGAATTAGAAAGTGAAGATAGTATATATGAATTAGAAAGTGAAGATAGTATATATGAATTATCAAAAAACAAAGAAAATAATCCAGTAATAGAATCAGATAATGAATACGATATCAATGACTGAAACAGATATACAAATAATAACTAAAGAAAAATATTAAGATGAAGAATCGGCAGAACAAAAAATAATATTTGATAATAATATATTTGAACAAATAAAAGGAAAAGAATTAGACCTAAGCGTAGAAAAAATATTCGAAATACCAACAATAAGAAACTGGTTTAAACGACAAAAAGAAGAATATTATGTAGTAAGCCAAAGAGAACATATCATAGATTGCAAATACACCAAAGGAAAGGCTAAAATACCAATAATAAACAAACGAATAATAAATAAAGAAATACAAGATATTAAGGCTAAAAATCCAATTAAATATGTACATTTAAGAGGAACAGAAATACTAATAAAAACGTGTTTTTTAGAGAAGGAATAAACACACCCATAGAAATATACTTAGCGGATGATAGAATTATACAACCTATAGAAAAAAGTATAATAAGTGCAGTAAAAGGTAACCTCATATACCAAAAATTTAAATTTATAATAAGTGCTAACTACTCAGTAGCAATAAATGACAGAAACATAGATAAATCACTAGTATTATATTGGAGAATATCAGGGATAAAATTAGCCCCGGAAAGTAAAATATTTACAGCTAGACGTAAAAACTTATATGTTTTAACAACAAAACATAAAATAACAACAAAAAATAGAAAATCCTTTTGAAAGGATAGTTACAGTCATAGATAATAATGATTATATTTATAACAAAATTGATATAGAAGAAAAATTGGAAATAGTAAAAGAAAGACTAAGTACATCAAAAAGAATAAATAATGAGATACCCCAAATGTCATAAAAAATGAGTACCTCAAGAAGAATAAATAAAACCCCACAAAAATCAATGGAGAAAGAAATAAAACCATATCATTATTACATAACGGGAACAATGGAACAATGAAAATATTTAATATTAATAAATACATGACTAGAAGAAAACTATCTTACATGAGAATTAGTAACGGAAGATGAAATAATAACTACTGAACAAATATGCCTCGGACTACCAAAAGCATTAATGTATACCGAAGAAACTAAAGAAAAGGAAATAATCATTGGAGGCGTACCAATAGTAATAAAATTTAAAATATATCAAGAAGATGAAAATATCACTTTAGGAATAAAATGGCTAGAACAAGTAAAACCATATAATCTAGAAGACAAACAATTAATAATAAATTATGAAAATAAAAGAGTAATAATAAAAATGACTTTAGTATGATAAAAATATGAAAATATACATACTTGCAAATATAATAATAGAGGAATATTACAACAGATATTATACATCAATGATAGATATGGGAGCAGAAGTTAATCTATGTAAATACAATTGCTTACCAGGAGATAAGTGAGAAAAATTAAAAACACCGATAGTAGTAACAAGATTTAATAATGAAGGAAGCATGATCACATATAAGACAAAAAATATAAAAGTACAAATATGGGATAAGATACTAACTATAGAGGAAATATATAACTTTGAATTAACTACAAAAGATATGTTATTAGGAATGCCATTTTTAGAAAAATTATACCCACATATAATAACAAAAACACACTGGTGGTTCACAACACCATGTAAACAAAAAATAGGAGCAAAAAGAGTAAATAACAAAAAACAAAAGACAACAGAGTGGATAAAAGGAAGTGAAAAAATTACACAAAAATTAGAAAATATAAAAGAAGAAGACCCTAGAATAGAATTAATTATATTTTCTATAGATAAAGTAAAAATAATCCAAGATAAGTTAGAATTATTATATAGTGAGGATCCTTTACAAGGATGGGAGAAACATAAAACAAAAGTAAAAATTGAGCTAATTGATAATAATAGTATAATAACCCAAAAACCATTAAAGTATAATTTTAATGATTTAACCGAATTTAAGATACATATAAATGAATTACTAGAAAAATGATATATACAAGAAAGCAATAGTAAGCACACAAGCCCGACATTTATCGTAAATAAACATAGTGAACAAAAAAGAGGAAACAACAGAATGGTTAATGATTATAGAAACTTAAATGCAAAAACTAAAACATATAATTACCCGATACCAAATAAAATACTAAAGATAAGACAAATACAAAAATATAATTATTTTAGCAAATTTGATTGTAAATCAGGATTTTACCACTTAAAGTTAGAAGAAGAATCTAAAAAACTAACAGCATTCATTGTACCACAAGGATTCTATGAATGAAATGTATTACCATTTGGATATAAAAATGCACCAGGTAGATATCAACACTTTATGGATAACTACTTTAAACAATTAGAAAATTGTGTATTATATATTGATGATATATTACTATATTCTAAAACCCAAGATGAACACATAAGATTATTAGAAAAATTCATACATATTATAGAATATTCAGGCACAAGTCTAAGTAAAAAGAAAGCAGACATAATGAAAAATCAAATAGAATTTCTAGGAATACAAATAGATAAAAATGGAATAAAAATGCAAACGCATATAGTACAAAAAATAATTAACTCAAATAAACAGCTAGATACGAAAAAGAAATTACAATCATTTCTAGGACTAGTAAGTCAAGTAAGAAAATACATACCAAAATTAGCAGAGAATTTAAAACCATTACAACAAAAATTAAAGAAAGATATATAATATCAGTTTGATAAAAAAAACCAAATACAAATACAAAAGGTAAAATTATTATGTAAAAACTTACCTAAACTAAACTTTCCATATGATAACAAAAGATTTACTTATATAATAAAATCAGATGCGAGTGAAAAAAGTTATGGAGGAATATTAAAAAACAGGTATGATGGCAATACGATAAAACATCACTGCAGGTATTATTCAGGAACATTTAATAATACAGAAATAAAATGGGAAATAAATAGAAAAGAATTATATTCGGTATATAAGTGTTTATTATCATTTGAATCATATATCGTATATAACAAATTCATTATAAGAACAAATAATACACAGGTAAAATGGTGGCTAACAAGAAAAATACAAGATTCGATAACAACAAAAGATATAAGGAGATTGGTATTAAATATATTAAATTTTACATTTACAATTGAAGTAATAAAAACTGATAAGAATGTTATTGCAGATTACCTATCACGACAAAGCTACTCAGACTGAGACTGAGGAAGAAGATACAATTGAAAAGATACTCAAAGCTATTACTACACTTTGTACAAAAGTGGATAGTATGGACAACGAGATACAAAAGCTAAAGACTAATGAAGATAATCTGAAGTCTAAAGCTAGTATAAGTCAGCATCATGACTATAAAAATGCGGAGCTATGTCGATCGAAAGACAGAAAAAATCCAGAGCTAAAAGGTGACGTTGGAAAACACCTAAAAACCCATAATATTTGTTTAAATACAGCTGCAGGTACAAGCCAACGAGTTAGTGAAAAACATAAGAACTCAAACTTAAATCAGATATTCGCAAAACCATTTACCCCAAGGCCAACACAAAAAAACATATTGACTATATAACCACAAACTTCTACATACGTGGATAGCCTATACCATGACAAAAGGACATATAACCATATTACGCGAACCTATATAGAAAATATATACAAAATCCAAACATTTTTAAATCTTAAACTCAGATCTACTACAACCCAAGAACCCAACCAGGATTATTTAACCCAAAAATTACAAGGTTATAATAAACTGATTGCACAACCAAAAACTAACGCCAACTTAGTAAGGACATGTTACAACTATGGACTATTAAATACAGTATATACTTATGACGGAGAGGAACTAAGTGGAATACCGGAACTACATAAAACATTTATTACATATAAGAGAGTTACTAAGGGAAATTTATTCTATGTAATATTTTATACGGCAACAGCAGAGATATTATATGAAGAAATAAAACCTCCGATACAAATGGTAAAGATAGGACTAACAAAAGATATAATAATACCGGAAGATATTGAACATCAACCAGAGATACAAAAAAGTGAGATACCCAGTTTTTATGCCAATAAGAGAATAATTGGTATATCAACCATCATACAAGAACTAGCAAATAATTATTTAAACGGGAACGCTATATGGAGCTACTATGCAAGAGATCAGTTAATGATTTATTCCAATTCAAGGGAGCTAAGGAAAGCAAATATGGATGAAGTCCAAAGATGAATTTTATCATTGCTAAAACTAGAGGAACGACCTACGACAAGAGCACTAAAAGCAGAATTTATTTAAACAGAGTTATTAATCAAATATTGCAAACTAATTGGACACAAATACCCTGATCACATATGTTCGAAATGCAACGGTGAAGATAACATAATTGATGCATTTTGTCATGAGCAAGAACTTGGAAATAGGGTTGGTGGATCTTTCACTACACACGCGCTGGATAACATATTGAGGGAGTTACGATCAAAATTTCCTAATAAAATCCTTAATAAGGAGAGAATTCACAATCCGATGAGAAACATTAAAAAACAATTTAGCAAATACTATGATACATTTCAAATGGGAATGAGCGGATTTGCATGGAATCCCATCACAAATATGTGGAATGTCGAGCCCGAAGTATGGGATCAATTAATTCAGGTATATTCATGTTTATTAGTTTTGCTCTTATTTTTATATTTTAATGTTCATCTTATTTTCTTCAATAATGTGTTGTACTTTTCATATGTAGGCTAAGCCTGAAGCTTCTAATTTGAGGACCAAGTCTATCAGAAATTGTGATAAGCTAATGATGCTACATGGAAAGGAAAGAGCTAGTGGAAAGCATGCTGAGACTGTACCAGATATGTTAAAAAGAGATACCAATAAAAATTTGAAAAGATCAAGTACTAGTTCGTTGAATATTGAAGAGGTTGACAAAATGATTTCTATCAATACTGCTTCATTGGAAAATACTGAAGAAGATAAACAGGATGAGCAAAGTCAACCAATTAATGATGCACCTAAATCAGTTGTCTCTTCAAAGGTACCAACTCATCAAATAAATAAAATATCTAAACATAATCACTTTGAAGGCATGGCTGATATGTTGAGAGGTGACTTGGATAATTTGGCTCATGCCATTAATCGAATTTCAACCATACCACCTATTTCTGAAAGTGAGATCTAGCAAATGATAAAAGAGATGAATTTGAAATCTCATACGAACTCAAAGGCTTATATATTTATTTGTCACGATGCAAATATGTGTCGCACATTGATGGGATGTCCACATAAAGAACGCAGGTCTCTTTTATTGACTATGATGCTAGCACGTGATTAAGTTTAGATTAATTTATTGAATTTTAAGTATTTTTTCTTTTATAAACCTCTGAATATTTTAATTTTGACAATTATTTTACTAAGCATTTTAAGCTACGGATTATTTGAATTATTTGTTTTGTTATGAAGATTTATAGCATGTATTATCGATATTATTATCAGTATAATCTAAGTTAAACGTGATAATAATGTTTGATAATATAATTATAATTGATCATATAATTTTATGTTATTTTCATATGACATAAAATAATATGTATGATGGACGGATAGTTTTGTTATTTTATTAGTAATTACTGATAAATTTAGTATTTAAAATAATTAAGGATATTTTAGTAAATTTTTAAATTATAATACAGTACAATACAGTTAAATCAAATAATAAAAATGTTATTAAACAACAGCAAATAATATAGTCTTACCAAACATTGTATCTACCATACAGTACAGTACAATACAATATATTATGAAACAATGAGTAACAATGATTCAAACAGAATGTTATAGTCATAGAAAACCTAAATAAAATATTTGAGTCGAACACAAATTAGAAAACCCCATAGAATTTGATTATCCGTGTAACCGCTATCTGCCGCTTCAACAATTTTACATGTGTTTCTTCTGCATCTGCCACATGGCAGCTCTTGAGAATTGCAATTTGCAATTTCTCCGTTCAACTGCTACTGCCTTTATGTATATATAAGTATATTATTTTATTACATTTAATCTATTAATCTGTCTGCTTGATTTTCTATTATGATTTTTGTTTTTAATTTATTCGTGCACAAAATTTCTTCATCTTCACGTCATTTTAATGCTACAAATAAAATACACAAATTAAGAATAATCCATAAAATTTATACCCAAAATCGACAATTAAATGATTAAATATGAGACAAATAATAATAAAATATGTATATTTTTAACCTCCCATCAACACCCCACCCTTAATCTTTTGCTCGTCCTCAAACAACTACTAAAGCTCATCTCAAAATAATTGAACTCGAAATACCACCACTTTGATAGATACAAACAATTCAGTCATGTAAAAAAGCACAATATCAAGTAATCTTCTCAATTATTATGCAATATATAGAATAAAGAAAAAACTTCTAACCTCCTAACCTCCTAACCTCAAAGACAGACTCTACTCATCAAATTAAGTTTGTTCCCCTATTCCATCAATGAAAGCTAATAAAATCACCTATCTATCATGAATCAAGTGTCCTCACAAGAAGAAAAAATAGTTCTAATTGAATATAAATTAAGGACTAAGCATCAAAGAACAACTCTCTCACTCACAAAAAAATTCACATGTATGCATAAAGAACCTTAAGATTGCCCATTATGTTCGCCTCCACTAATTAAGCATGCATGAATAGAATCAAATAAGACTTTAACGGGTTGTAATGTTGGCTAAGGGACATGTAGGAAACTATATAATAGTGACTTAAAACATCCCTAAGCACTTTTTATTTTTTTTTTCATTACTTTTTTTCCAGCCCTCTCTTGAATTATTTTCACATGTAATTCTCATCATATAAAGAATGCTTCAATCATTTTTTTTCAAGCTATTTTTTTTTTCAAAGCATTTTTTTCTCTGTTTTCATGTCACACTCTTTCTAAAAGGGGTTTCTCATCACAAGTAACTATCGTTGGTCACTTTTTTTTAAATCAATCATTCCTTTTCTTCAGATTTAATAATTTTATCACAATTTATATTATAGTGCTCAAGGAAGCAGGGTGTGAAAATTAGGGATTAAGAAAAATGGATCAAGATAAATATAAGGCTTCCAAATGAAAGGCTACAGGCTCAAAGGAGTTACTAGTGATATAATATCTAAACATGCTAAAATTTACAAGACAATTCAAAGAGAGCCTATTATCATCTTCTAAACAAAGCAATACTTTTTATTTCGCTTCAATAACATGCAGGGTAAGTTCTAGACTAAGATGAAAAATATGGAATTTATGCAAACTACCTCACCACACATGACATAAGTCTCAATCAAGATGGATCAATTCTACTTCAAAGATGGACAAGATCATTACAACCTATAAATAAGAATAAGTCATATATAGAGTCACAACCATGAGCCTAGGTGTCAAAAATTCTATTTTAAATTTTATTCTCAAGCACTCAAATAAAAGTACTACTCAACTAAGGCCTTATAAATTGCTAGTATTAAACAAGTCAAAAAAGTTTTTTTTTTTCTTTTTCCTCCAAAAAAAAAATACTCTAAAAAAAGAAAATTACCCGGTTCAAAGGGCGCCCCCTCCAAAAAAAACTGAGGCCATAAGAAAAACCAAGGGGTGGATGAGATATGCCTCTAAAAACTAATATATATATATATATATATATATATATATATATATATATATTATTTTTTTGTATTTATATTTTTCAAATAAAATAAAATATAAAAAAAAAATCCTATGGCATATTGACCCTTAAGCTCACAACAATCGGAAGAATTTTCACCTCACACTTAAAATCATGCTTTGTCCCCAAAGTAATTTATAGAAAAGAGAAGAAGAATAAGGGTGAGAAATATTCCCTCGGGCCTTCTATGGCCTAGCTAACCACACACTTTCTCTCCTTTCATCAAAGGTCACACACACTCCACAATTAAGCTCAAAACGGGTTCCTTAGCTTCACATTTGGGTACTCAGACTTGCCCTAAATATGCAAAAACAAAAACACAAAACAGTGACACTAAAATAAATAAGAAGTTCAACTACGAATTGGGTTGCCTCCCAATAAGCGCTTGATTTATCGTCACGGCACGACACCATCAATTTTCCTATTTTTCCTTTCACTTTGAAGATATGAATTGCACCTCTAATTTTGCATCAATTTTTCTATTACGCTCAAGAGGTTGTGATACAAAAATAAAGGTCCCAAACAATAGATATTGCATTACGCATTTCTTGGATCCTAAGTGAGGAGTGTATTTCTCCAATTTTGGAACAATAAATTCAATAATATAGACACATTGGTCCTCCTCTATACACTCTTCTATAGGCTCAGATGGATTAATTAATATCTCTTCATCTAAACATAATGTGGAAAAATGATTAGAATGAGGTCTAATGCGCCCTAACTTATGAATTGTATTATTATTTACACCCTCATATTTTCACATACTAGAGTTTTTAAAAATAATAGTATTTACTTCATTACATAGCTCTTGTGTACTCTTCTCAACAGTGACAACCTCAATAAAAGTATGATCAAGCAATTCGCCCTCCAATTTTAGCTTCCCAAGTTGGCTTATAAGAATATTTTCTTCCTCTCACATTTTATTACTAAATTCTTGTGTATCATACGCATCAATCTTTGCACTCAACTCAACATTTTGATTTATAAATGTAACGACCTAATTCCGTTGTTAGGGAAAAGCCAATGGGGAAAGAATTGGGCTAGAAAACATTTTGGTAGTAACTTGGAATTTCCTAACCTAGTCCAGATTTTGACGAAATCAGAGTCAGCGAGGTCTAGGGAAATTTGGTAATGAATTATATATCTAATTATGAATTTACATGAGTAGATAGCTAAGACGTTAAGGAACCCGTACGACTTTACGGAATCACATTCAGGCGAGTAGAACTCCCGAAACTGATCTTAGTGTGAACAGGTATTTTTTGAGTTTCATGGGTTGAAGGTGTGTTGTGAAAAAGGGGTTTGAAGCTCTGAATTTAACTCTCTATTTCTGTGCAAGCCGCCAAGGCGGGATTATTTTCGCCAGGGCGGGACTGCTATAGCGAAATGAGGTCCGCTGTGATGGGACAGTCGCGATTTAAGTCGAAAATAAACCTCAAAACTGTTATTTTCTACAAGTTTCGTTCTTGAGAGCTAGGAGGCGAGCCAGGTGGTTTCTTGATAGTTTTCCACACTTTTGGTGCTAAAGGTAAGGTTTTTACTTCCCTAATCTGTATTTCGGTCAGTAGAACATAGTTTCTTGGGTAATTATTGTTGGGGGAAGGTTTTGATCTGGGAATTATGGTGGAAAAAGCCCTAAGCAAGGGTTTGGCCTAGGGTTGATATTAATGATAATAATACTGGTAATTATGTCTTGTTTATTGATCCTCGTGTTATATTAATTGTTTGTAGACCTAGAACAAGCGGAAAGAATCTGAAAAGGGAAGATTCAAGTGCCTTAGGGGATTCAAGCTTGGATTCAAGGAAGGGGATGGTTGTGATTTCATGTTTTGCATGATATATGTTAGTAATTGCTTCGTTGTAATGCATGAATTTATGTGAATGAAGCCTATTGATCACACCTAATGTAATTGAGTATAAATGAATAATTGAATGCCATGAATCAACACTTAATTGTATGATTATGAGAATGTACATTGTGATTGTGATTGTGGATTGTTGAATGGATCAGGTGTCACGTTCTGACATACTAACTTAGATCAGGTGCCACGTTCCAGCACATATATGGGATCGGTTGTCACGTCTGACACACTAACTTGGATCGGGTACCACGTACCGGTACAGTAACAGTTTGGGTATGGGTTCCATGAGAGGACCATTGAATTTTGTTCCATGAGAGAACAATTGATTTTGTTATATCTACTTGTTATTGAGAATGTGGAATTGTGCATTGATCCTACCTGTACACTGTGGTTGTGTACTGATACTGCACTTGTTCTTTCTTTGTTGAGTGCAGGGCATCTTCAGGCTATTGATAGACCTCAGCTAGGTGACTATTGAGCGTGACCAGATTTAAGGGTGAGCCAGTTCTTTCAGGCTGCCATGGATCTCTCTTGTTTAAGTCCACTTTTTTCGGACTCAGACTATTTGTTTAAGGTATTTGTTTAGTTTCAGGGTTGTACCCCTTGTTCTTAGACTTGTCGTTAGTAGAGTTTTGGTACAATGACTTTCAGGTTCTAGGGGTTGTTCTTCCACATTAGTTTGGCTAGTTTATATAAACCTTTGGAGTTTATGAGAACTCCCTATTTTTTTCCTTTGACATTTAAACCTACTTCCGTATCTTTAAATGCTTTAGTTTTCGTTAATTTGGTTAGTTGGGTTGGCTAACGGTTCTCCCATCGGAGGGTTAGTGTGGGTCCCAATCAGGACGATCTGGGTGGTGACAAAAGTTGGTATGAGAGCCCTAGGTTCGTTGACCTCAATGTACCAAAACGAGTCTAGTAGAGTCTTGTGGAATGGTACGGAGATGTCCTTACTTTTTTTCGAGAGGCTATAGGACTTTAGGAAAAAACTCACTTCATTCTACTCCTTCGTGCTATGACTTAAATCCAATTGGTATCTGGGTGATACAAATTGCTATCTTTCCTCCATCACTCTATGGTCCGATCTAGAGCAACAAATGTGGTAACACCATCATTAGCAAGAGAGGATGTGTATAGACTGCCGATAGTTAAATAGGGTTACCATTCAGAACAAGTATCTGCTGCCTTAGATAGATGATGTTTTGACCAGTTGCAGGGTGCATCAACTTTTTTTCTAAGATTGATCTAAGACCTGACTATCATCAATTAAAGATTAGGCATGAGGATATACCAAAAATGACATTTAGGACCCGCTATGGGCACTATGAGTTTCTACTTATGTTGTTTGGGTTGACAAATGCACCTGCAACTTTCGTGAGTTTGATGAATGGTGTGTTCAAACCATTTCTTGATTTGTTTGTTATAGTATTTATTGATGACATTTTGGTTTATTCGAAAAGTGAGGAAGAGCATACCGACCATCCTCGTATTATTCTGGGTGTTCTTGGGAATCAAAGGTTGTATGCAGAATTTTCTAAGTGTGAATTTTGGTTGAATTCGGTTGCCTTTTTGAGGCATGTAGTTTCAAGGGAAGGGGTAATGGTAGATCCCCAAAAGGTTGAAGCAGTCAGGAATTGGGTCCGACCTAGTTCTGTGATTGGAAACAAGAGTTTGTGGGGCTCGCTAGCTACTATCGTCGCTTGTGAAGGGATTAAGTTTAGATTTGCAGATTCAAGTTTATAGGTGACAACTTTCAACAAGTTTTGGTAAGGGACGACTAGATAATGAACACCATTACTTTGGAAAATGCATTTAGTATTGTTGTCATAACATGTATCGGTTGTTTAGCGAATGATGAAATTAAGTTATGCCAATTGAGGTTAGAATATATACTATAATTTCCTGAATTGATGGTATATCAAAAAGAGTCATGATACGACTACTACAATAGCAACAATTCTTACTTGGTTAAGTTATTAAGTGTGTTACAATTGTGGAGAACCTGGGTATATGAGGAGGAAGTCAACGAGGCCGTGAAGGCCGGGGAAATGGTAATACAGGTAGAGCAGCAGTGCATCCAGTCAAAGAGGTTGCCCGTCGTGATGACAGGGCTCAATTTTATGCCTTTTCGAGCAAGACCGAAGTTGAAGCGACAGATATATTGATCACATGTACTATTCCTATCTATTACCGGATGGCTACTGTTTGTTTGAATCTGGGTTCTACTTATTCCTATGTGTCAGTTTAGTTTGCCTTGGAATTTGATATGATTTGTGACATACTTGATGCCCCCATCCATGTTTCTACCCCAGTTGAAGAGTCGGTCATAGTCACCTATGTATATCGTGTTGTCCTATTGTGTTTATGGATTTTCAGACTTGGGGTTGATTTAGTTGTGCTGAATATGACTAACTTGATATAATCTTAGGCATGACTTGGTTGTCCCCCGACCCTATTATGTTGTGCTTAATCGTAATGCTAAGTCGATGACTCTAGAGATCTCGAGTAGGGAAAGGTTAGAGTGGGAAGGGGGTACAAGCCTATTTCAGCTAAGGTCATATCTTTTGTGTGGGGTAGGAAACTGGTGGGGCAGGGTTGTTTGGCTTATTTAGTTCATATTCGGGATGTTGAGGTTGAGTCTCCCTCTATTGAGTCTATTTCTGTGCTGTCAGAATTTAGAGAAGTGTTTCCTACTGATTTGCCTGGTATGCCTCCGGATAGAGATATAAATTTCTATATTGATTTGGAAACTGACACTCGGTTAATCTCCATTCCTCATTACCGCATGGCTCTCGCAGAATTGAGAGAGCTTAAAGCTCAAATCCAAGAGCTTCTTGATAAAGGTTTCTTCCGTCTTAGTGCTTCCCTGAGGGGTTCTCCTGTCTTGTTTGTTAAGAAGAAGGAGGGTAGTACGAGGACCACTGATTTGATATTAAGCCATAAATAAGTGGATCGATATCGGAATGACAAGCTTATGGATAAAGAAAGTCCTAATGAGTATACATGGGGAATGAAATTGAAGAATTTAGTAAGAAATTGCGTATAAGAATTGGGTTGGTCCTTTGAATTTGATGAGTATACCTGAGTTTGAGGTGTCATGTTGATGAAAAGGTTGACTTCGTAGTGATAGTCAAGGATGACTGAGTGTAATGGTAATAAGAGCTCGTGATGGATTGTGATGGGATGCAATTATATAATAAGATGGTTGGTTAAGCGAATTTTTATAGTAATTACGACTTGTGAGTATCTAAGGTTGTGGTTTTCTAATATTTGGTGAGTAACATGGTTGAATGGAAAGTTTTAAGAGATGGTGGGACCCCACTTGAATAGAATTTTAAAGAGCTAGAGTCATAATGAAGAAAAATATTTATTTGATTGCAGAGGCTAAAGAGATATCTTCAAAGGGGTAAATAATTGGGTTCAGAGATGCGTGATTTCATTCGTTTTACTAAGGCTATGGTAATAGTGTCACAAGTCATCAGAATGGTTAAAAACTATTGGGAAGGACTTGAGAAAAGAGTGTACAGACATTAGCTCGAGTGTGATGATAAGTGCTTTGTTTTTGTTTTAAGTTTAGTAATGAGTACGATTGAATTACTAGCGAAAGATATTGTAAGATCGATGGAGATGCAATCAATGATAAGCGAAGATCCATGAATTCATAAAAAATCATCAAGGTACAAGCTAATGTTGATAGATAAGGGGATTGTGTTATACGATTGAATTTACAATTCAGAATTTTTGTTATAAGTCTACATTCGTGGTGATATATGTTGTCAAGGTATGAGTTGGCAAGGTGAGAAATGATCAATGGTATCAGGTACTGAGCATTTAAAAGGACTTACACCTGGGTTGAGTCGTAAAGTTTATTAATGTTGATTGTTAAGTACCTAAGAAAGGTTTCATTTAAAAGTGTTGGTTTATAATAAGGTAAATGGTCAGAGTGTTTCTGATGGTTGTTAGTACTGAGAGTGTGGGCTTTGGTGGAATGATGTGAAGGGTATGTGGAGTCAAATGAATGGAAATGGCTAGTATCGACTCTTCAGAGGAAAACCTTTAGTGTTGTTCGATAAATTCTTATGTGACCATCTATTTGATTTTGTACATCGTTATGAGTATGATGCACTAGCTATGCTCACACGTGTTTTCACTTTTGTGGGTGGATCAAATTTATTGATCCTGTGATGTTTTCTTCGTTGAGTGGGATGATTTGGGAAGACGTGGTTATTTTAGATGGTTTATGTGGTGTTGTCTTGGAGTTGTTAAAGTATTTAAGTGGTTCTATATGTACCACCTTGCTTATGAAAATTCATAGAAGAGCTACCATGCGTAATTATGGTTGTTCGACAATCTTAAGATTCATCTTGTGGTAGAAGTCATGTAATGATTATGTGTTGTTGAAAGTGGGGATCATTGGGTCCAATTCTATTGTTCTTAAGAGGTAATCTACAATTACTAAATCTACCATTTCGATAGTATTGTTGGAGGGTTTGTATGCTTGGATATTCCTCGATGAGTATTTGATGTCTAAAGATCAAATTTTTATAACTTAAGATCATGAAGATTTATGTTGTGAGAAGGAGATGTTGATAAAAACTATGATTGTTTGAGTATTATGAGTGTGTGTTGGTTGGTTCAGGGCCACATCTAATTGTAGCGAGTATTGATGTAGAAGTTTATCATGGTTATGTGAGAAATAATTCGTCTCGATATTTGTATCAAAGTCCTTGATAACATGTTGCAGACATGGGGTACTGTCACGCCCCAAACTAGAGAAGGCGTGACGGGCACTCGACACCTTAAGCAATCGAGTTAGCCACATAAACATACCAACTGACTCAACTGAGGGCTTAGAAGGTCAGGCAACATAACATCTAAAATACTATGATTAGACCCTTAAGGTCATAACCTGAATATCGATAAGTCATATAGACGAAGGTAAACAAGCCAAAGATAATAAGGTACTAGCTAGCCGACAAGGCTACAATGAAGATATACACACATACATACATATCTATACATGTCAAGCCTATGTGGCTGGAAACTGGAAGCTGCAGAAAGAAACCCAGAATACTGTGTCCACAATAGCCTCTATGAGTGACATAAGCACTAGTCGGGGCAAGGCCCTAATTATACCCAAACTGTACAATAAAAGTAACATCCTATGAAAGCTCCAGGAAGAAGTGGAGCTTACCAACTCACAACTAAACCCCAAATCCTAGCAGAGGGGTTAATCAGAATCCCTACCTGGACCTACATGCACGAAACAAAAATGCATCCTAGGCAACGGGACATCAGTACGAATAAAAATGTATTGGTATGTAAGGCAGAAAATAGAATAATAAATAGTTACTGTAAAAAGGAGAATAAAGATACCACCTGAAACAAAAACTCTTGTAGCCGCCATGGCTGACATCAAACCTTATATAGATTAAATATGCATGGTATGCTCCCATAATTGTATGTCGTGAATATATATATATATATAGGTGCAAATGCATGTCATACCCAACCAAGTGCTAGCAATGGTGGTGCCTTCCGGTAGCTAATCGGGATCATATTCCCCAACTTGTGGCCATCTGTGTCTCATACGTATAAATATAGGCAATAGGCCCCATACCTTCCGATTATAGCTTGGAAATAGAATGCATAGCATGTAATGTCGTGGATCCGTAATGCATTTGTTACCTGAATCATGTTGCCAATCTTGGCTCATTGGTACTCTTGTCCTCATAATCTCGTAATCACTTTCGTATCACATGTAAATATCTCGTAAAACTTATATACTTATAGATTAAACTGGAACACTTAACATGGATTTAGAAAGGCAACTAAAACTTGAAGATGTTCATAAAGAGCTTAAAGTTCCTCAGTTAGTATCTATATATGTTTCCTTAGTGGTTTGTAAAAGAAAGTATTTCAGAAAAACCCGTACTTTAGTAGTTTAAACCTACGATTTATATTTAAGAGTTTTGGAGATCGACGTTTTATTTTAAAGTTTTCAAAAATATAAATTAGCTAGGAAGGAGGACTAATTTCAAATTCATATTGTTCATCTCTAATCTTTTTAAGTTACTACACCTAAAGAAGAATAAGAATTTGTACACATGGACCTATAGTCAAGAGAATCAACAAAATGACATAAAGACGCCAACTACCCTATCTAACCGAACGAGTGGAATAACTACATAATGGAGTCAGAAAAATACACCAGCTGCAATATCAATACCTTTCACCAAAGGTCTTTCTAGTAAGAGAGTAGTAAAACAATATTTGACGATTTAGGATTCCAAAATTCATACTCAAAGGAAGTACAATGCTTACCCTTAACATACTTCTATTTTGGGTCTTGTTGTATCAATATGGATTGTACCCCCTTCCTTACAGTATGTAGTCTACAGAAAATCATGTCAAACAACCATTACAGGCAGAATATTAACACGTCAGGGTCAAAGTAGCAATTTAGAGCTCACTAGCAGAGTGATTAGCTCGCCAGAACATTTTTAAATGTATGCTTCATTACCTTCTCTTCTCCAAATTACAACCTCAAATTAATGACATAACATACATTTTTGCAGCAAATATTAACAAGTGGAGGCCTACACAATAGTCAACAACAACCAAATAGAGTATGCCTGCACAACAATTAAAACCCGACGTATCACCACACCCCTCATTTCCAACCCAAACTAACCATAACCAAATCCTAACCACGAGTCTTCAAACCATTAAAGCCACAAAAAAATATGTATAATACAGTCCTATAATTGTTTAATATAACCATCATAACTTGAACTCGCCGCTTCCAATCATCATCCTATACGTTCGTCCAATAATTACATTTGGAGTCATGTCTTTCTCTTCATATGCAATAAGAGCTTAAAAGGACAAAACCTAAACTTAAACTTAAACTTGATGGAGCTTGCAGTACATTAACATGTCTTGTCAATAACAAACAGTCTCCTTAAACGCAAGACGTTGAAAAAAAAAAACAATTTGAAAATTGCAATACAATAATAGAACTAACGTTACACTAATTTATGTTACAATTAAATATCCATCTATACTTCTTCTTCTCTTCCAGACTCATATCAACAAGAACCACACACATACAAACAACAACAACAACAACCCAGTGGAATCCCACTAGGTGGGGTCTGGGGAGGGTAAGTAGTACGCAGACCTTGCCACTACCTCGTGGAGGTAGAGGGGCTGTTTCCAGGAGACCCTCAGCTCAAGAACATCAAATCTAAGTGACAGGAGAGATATATATAAAACAAAACAGCCAATACAAAAAAAGCGTATAATCAACAAATGAGACACTAACATCAAGAAAGAAATAGGGAGTGAAACGCAGTACACAGCAAAAGGCTAGGATTACTCCAAACGCTAACAACCCAAACCCTCTCAAGGGAAGACACACGCTAACCCTACTAACCCTCAACCTTAATACGCGACCTCCACTGCTTCCTATCTAGAGTCATGTCCTCGGTAATGTGAAGCATAGCCAAGTCTTGTCTAATCACCTCTTCCCAATACTTCTTGGGCCTACCTCTACCCCTCCGCGTACCCTCTACCACCATTACCTCGCACCTCCTCACTGGGGCGTCTGTGCTCCGTCTCTTCACATGTCCAAACCATCTCAGTCTCGCTTCTTTCATCTTGTCCACCACAAAGGCCACTCCCACCTTCTCCTGGATAACCTCATTCCTAATATTGTCGCTCCTAGTGTGTCCACACATCCATCTCAACATCCTCATCTCCGCAACATGCATTTTATGAACATGTGCGTTCTTAACTGGCCAACACTCCGCTCCATACAACAAGGCCGGTCTAACTACCACTCTGTAGAACTTACCTTTAAGTTTCGGTGGAATTTTCTTATCACACAATACTCCAGAGGTGAGCCTCCATTTCATCCAAGCAGCCCCAACGCGATGTGTGACATCGTCGTCGATGTCGCCACTCCCTTGGATTACAGCCCCAAGATACTTAAAACTTTCCTTCTTAGGAATGACTTGTACGGCAAGTCTTACTTCCACATCTGTCTCATCCAACACATTGCTAAATTTGCACCCCAAATATTCTGTTTTGGTCCTACTCAACCTGAACCCTTTGGACTCCAGCGTCTGTCTCCACACCTCCAACCGCGCATTAACTCTGTCCCGCGTCTCATCAATCAGTACTATGTCATCCGCAAATAACATACACCACGGGACCGACTCCTGAATAGACCGCGTCAACTCGTCCATCACCAAAGCAAATAGCAAAGGGCTTAGGACTGATCCCTGGTGCAGCCCCATCTCAACTGGGAAATGTTCTGAGTCTCCTCCAACTGTTCTAACCCGAGTCTTGGCTCCACCGTACATGTCCTTTATCGCCCTAATATACATCATCGGGACTCCTTTAGACTCCAAGCACCTCCAGAGGACATTTCTCGGTACTTTGTCATAGGCCTTTTCAAGGTCAATGAACACCATATGAAGGTCTCTCTTCCTTTCTCTATATTTTTCTACTAGTCTACGCATAAGATGAATGGCTTCGGTAGTCGAACGTCCCGGCATGAATCCAAACTGATTCTCGGAGATGGACACCCCTCTTCTCACTCTCATCTCCACCACTCTCTCCCAAATCTTCATAGTATGACTCAATAATTTGATACCCCTGTAGTTGTTACAGTTTTGGATATCACCCTTGTTTTTATACAACGGAACCATTGTACTCCACCTCCATTCATCAGGCATTTTCGCTGTCTTAAAGATAACATTAAACAGCCCAGTTAACCACTCTATGCCTGCCTTGTCCATGCTCTTCCAAAATTCTACCGGAATCTCATCGGGTCCGGTCGCTCTTCCCCTGCTCATCCTACTAATAGCCCGTATAACCTCCTCGGACCTAACGCACCTACAGTATCCAAAATCCCGAAGTCTTTCAAAGTGTGCCAAATCACCCAACACAATGTCTGCTTCCCCTTTTTCATTTAAAAGTTTGTGAAAGTAGCTTCGCCATCTTTGCTTGATGGAGGTCTCTTCCATCAGTATTTTGCCTTCTTCATCTTTGATACACTTCACTTGGTCCATGTCGCGCGCCTTCCTCTCTCTTGCTTTTGCGAGCCTATACAACTTCTTATCCCCACCTTTGTCCCCCAACTCGACATACAAGCGTTCGAAAGCTGCCGTCTTCGCCTTCGTAACAGCTAACTTAGCTTCTGTCTTTGTCGTCTTATAGGCATTCTTAAGCGTCCGCTTCTTCTCCTCGTCTACGCACTCCGCCAATTTTGTGTATGCAGCCTTCTTCGCTTCCACTTTACCTTGGACTTCCCCATTCCACCACCAATCTCCTTTATGGCCTCCAAATTTACCCCTAGACACCCCTAGCACCTTAGAAGCAACTTCCCTAATGCAACAAGCTGCTTTATTCCACATGTTGTCCGCATCCCCGCTACCACTCCATGCCCCCATCCCCATCAGCTCCTCACCCATCTCCCGAGAAAGGGCAGGGGTCAACCCACCCCATTTAATCCTCGGTCAGTCAGATATCATCTTCTTCCTCCTATCCCTCTTAATCTTCAGATCCAACACCAAAAGCTTGTGTTGGGTAGTGAGGTTTTCACTTGGAATAACCTTGCAGTCCTTAAATAGACCTCTATCACCCCTCCTAAGAAGTAGGTAATCTATCTGGGTCTTAGCTACTGGGCTACGAAAGGTAACCAGGTGGTTCTCCTTCTTTGGAAAGCATGAGTTAGCAATCACCAACTCAAAAGCTTTAGCAAAGTCTAGAAGCGAAGTCCCACCTCCATTTCTCTCCCCAAAACCAAAGCCTCCATGAACATCATCAAATCCACTAGAAGTTGCCCCGATGTGGCCATTAAAATCTCCACCAATGACAATCTTCTCGGTATTCGGTATACCTCTAACTACCTCATCCAAATCCTCATAAAAGTGCTTTTTGGCCTCCTCATCCAAGCCCACTTGAGGAGCATAAGCACTAATAACACTCAAAGTACATCCTGCAATGACCAGCTTAATCGTCATCAGCTTATCATTGATCCTCCTAACCTCCACCACTTGCTCCCTTAAATCCCCGTCTACTAAAACACCCACTCCATTTCTATCCCTAGACCCTCCTGAGTACCACAACTTAAACCCATCAACATCCCGAGCCTTGGCGCCTACCCATCTAGTCTCTTGGACACAGGATATATTAATCTTTCTCTTCTTGAGAATTTTCACTAGCTCTATGGACTTCCCCGTCAACGAACCTATGTTCCAAGATCCTACCCTCACGTAATGAGAACCCGTAACCCACTTACCACTATTATCCCTCGACCTCGGCCTCGACCGAGGACATGACTCACTACCACCATCAGATACCAAATCCACTAGAACGCTACTGCAATCACAATAATATCTACACAGGCAAACACTAAAAACAGCAGCAGTAATTAACTCTAAGAAACAATATAACAGCAGCTACACTATACGGACCAGAACAGAGTGAATTCCAAGGAGCACAAAAGCACCCACTCTATTAAATACTGAAGCACAGGTCAGAACTATATCAGAAAACTGGGAATACTGTTCCGGGATAAGGGTCTGCAAGAAAGGGCCCAGCCGCAACTAGATTCAAAGCAAAAAAGGGAGAGAAAAAGGATAGATAGAACCTGGTCGGTGATGATGGAGGGTTTCAGTGATCTATGGGTAATTTTCTGGCCAGATTTGGTTGATCTCCGGCGGCAAACAGTATCACTGCCGTCTATCTTCTGGGCTGGTCGCCGGAGAAGTTAGATGAGTTCGCCGGAGAAGCTGAAGAATGGTCTTACCTTCACCGGGGTTTGCTGTTCGCCGCTCGCTGGTCCGAGCAGCTGGAGCTGCTACTCGTCGTTATCGTCCTCACTGAAGCTTAGGAGGAGAGAGAGAAAGAGGCTCGCCGGTCGGAGCTGGTCCTCGCGTTGCTTCTGGCCGGCGCAGCCTTCGATTGCGGCCGAGAATACCAGAGAAGGAGAGAGAGAAGGAGAGAGTTGACTGAAAATATTACCATACACATACAAAGCATTTCCAAAAATATTCCAGCAACAACAATATCAGAAAATACTTCAAAACAGCCCAACATCACGTAACTATCCAAATACAATTTTTCCAACCGTCTATTCGTGTTCTTGTTTATATAGCATAGCTATAACTTGGACTCACTCAATAAAATGAAGGGTGAGAATTATTACCTCCAAATAGCAGCAACACCACATAAAAAATGAGACTCCTTCACCATGAAGAATCCTTCAAATCACAACCAACGAGGAGGAAAGAAATAACACAATCTCTATGAACGTTCTGAGGGTGAAACCACGTTGAAATCTTGTAAATATTTGCTTGGATGATAGGAAAACCTTTAGAAAGGATTTAGGACTATTTTATTCTTATTTTGGTCGAAAATAATGAGATAAAACAAAGGGAAATCTGATCTTATAAAGCTAAACCAACATATGGGCTAGGGACCCACCTTCACGTGCCTTCTTGTGCAGTCTCACTAAAATCTCAATATCTCTTAATTCTGCAGTCGTATGGACAAATGATTTAGTGCGTTGGAAAGTAGACTCGTAGACCTTCGATTTCATATATTGGGATTCTTCTAAAACTTTGTATATTGAGAGAAAAGCTCCGAGACATTTAACCCAGTTTTTAGAAAATTTATCAAAGAACCTTACTCTAACTTTTGCCAACTTTTTATTTCTCAACTTGCTTGACTTCAAAACTTGACTTACGATCATTGGGCGACTATATCACCTTATAAAACATCCCTATTAGCATATAAGACACTCTTTGTCTTATCCCCAAAGGTACCTGTTAACTTAAGCGTTCTAAACGGGCGGGGTGTTAGAATAGACTTTTTTTAACTCAAACTTTTTAAGGGTATCCTTGACCCATAACGTTAGTCTAATTCTTTGATTTTTTTACCTCCCCTTTGCAAACTTATGCTCCTAAAATGATACACCAAGTCATACAAGCCTCATACACTCATTCAATGATACACATATTATGCGAAAGAACCACGGGGTCTCACACGTACGATCAACTTTGGTGGTTATTGGGAATACTTTTTTTTTAGTTAAGTGTACATACAAAAATAATGATCACTCGAGTATTTTGATGACTTCATTGAGGCATTGTATGGGAGGATGTGTAGGTATTCAATTGGTTGGTTTGGGGACAAAGATTATATCATAAAGTGAGACTCAATTTTGGTAAACCAAGGCCTTATATATGAGGAAGAACCGGTTGAAATTCTTGATAGAGATGTTCGAAAGCTAAGGACATGCAGGACAAATATCTCCATCTATTCTACGATTTAGATACTACTCTACCCTTACTTTAGCCAGTCTTTCTTAGTTGATCACTCGGGGACGAGTGATGGGTAAATTGGTATCTATTGTAATGACCTGATTCCATCGTTAGGGAAAAGCCAATGGGGAAAGAATTGGGGCTAGAAAACTTTCTGGTAGTAACTTGGAAATTTCCTAACCTAGTCCAGATTTAGACAAAATCGGAGTCAGTGAGGCCTAGGGAAATCTAGTAATGAATGAGAGATCTAATTATGAATTTGATCACATGAGTAGATAGCTAATACATTAAGAAAACCCGTACGACTTTACAGAATCAAATTCGGGTAAGTAGAACTCCCAAAACTGATCTTAGCGTGAACGGGTATTTTTTGAGTGTCATGGGTTGAAGGTGTGTTGTCAAATAGGGGTTTGAAGCTCTAAATTTAACTCTCTATTTTCGTGCAAGTCGTCAAGGCGGGATTATTCCTGCTAGGGTGGGATCGCTGTTGCGGGATGAGGTCCACTGTGGTGAGACAGGTGCGATTTAAGTCGGCAATAAACCTCAAAAATATTATTTTCTGCAAGTTTCGTTCTTGAGAGCTAGGAGGCGACCCCAGGTGGTTTCTTGACAGTTATCCACAACTTTTGGTGCTAAAGGTAAGGTTTTTACTGCTCTAATCCATATTTCGATTCATAAAACGTAGTTTCTTGGGTAGTTATTGTTGGGGGAAGGTTTTGATCTGGGAATTATGGTGGAAAAAACCCTAATCTGGGTATGGGATTTAAGGGTTTGGCCTAGGGTTGATATTATTGATTATAATTCGAGTAATTAGGTCTCTTTTATTGATTTTTGTGTTATATTAATTGTTTATAGACCTACAACAAGAGAAAAGAATCCGGAAAGGGAAGATTCAAGTGCCTTAGGGGATTGAAGCTTGGATTCGATGTAGGTGATGGTTGTGATTTCATGTTTTGCATGATGAATGTTAGTAATTGCTTTATTGTAATACATGTATGTTTGTGAATGAAGCCTATTGATCACACCTAATGTAATTGAGCATGAATGAATAATTGAATGCCATGAATCAACACTTGATTGTATGATTATGAGAATATACATTGTGATTGTGAATGTGTCTTGTTGAATGGATCGAGTGTCACATTTCGACATGCTAACTTGGATCGGGTTCCACGTTCCAGCGCATATATGGGATTAGGTGTCACGTCTGACACACTAACTTGGATCGGGTACCACATACCGGTACACTAACAGTTTGGGTATGGGTTCCATGAGAGGACTATTGAATTGAGTTCCATGAGAGAACCATTGATTTTTTTATATCTACTTGTTGTTGAGAATGTGAAATTGTGGATTGCTCCTGAAATAATAATCGATGTATATATATATATTCTGTGCATGTATGTGTTTACCTTGTTGTAATTCTGATATATGTTGTGCTTACTGGAATAGTCGCGTGATCCTATCAGTACACTGTGGTTGTGTACTGATACTGCATTTGCTCTTTCTTTATTGCGTACAGGGCATCTTCAGGCGGTTATTGATAGACCTCAGCTAGGTGACTATTGAGCGTGACCGAATTTAAGGGTACACTTGTTCTTTCAGGCTTTCATGGATCTCTCTTGTTTAAGTCCACTCTTTTCGGACTCAGACTATTTGTTTAAGGTGTTTGTTTAGTTTCAGGGTTGTACCCCTTGCTCTTAGACTTGTCGTTAGTAGAGTTTTGGTACAATGACTTTCAAGTGTTAGGGGTTGTTCTTTTGCATTAGTTTGGCTAATTTATTTAAGCCTTTAGAGTTATGGGAACTCCCTATTTTTTTTCTTTAGACATTTAAACCTGCTTCCATATCTTTAAATGCTTTAGTTTTCGTTAATTTGGTTAGTTTGGTCATAGTAACTTCTCCCACCAGAGAGTTAGTGTGAATGCCAATCACGACGGTCTGGGTTGTGACAATAAATAGCCAAGTCAAACATATCAACCTCATACATGCACTTGATTATTTTTTTATGGAAGAGAATAAACAAATCTTTCATGTCCCCATACAAATTATCTCATTGAGAAAAAATTCACCTATAATAATCCATAATAGCAAAAGTACAAGATCGCAAGAATGCGTATCACTACATACTTTTTCAGATGTCATCTCAAGAATAATAAAAAAAATATTATAACAATAATAAAGAAAAGTAAATTAAAACTAATACTAAAATAAATAAATAAATAAGGACGACAAATTGAAATAAATGCTAAAGACAACATCTAAGACACACTCCCCGGCAACGGTGCCTTTTTTTGATAACATCCCACTACTTCTTGAAAAGAAATATAAACGTTCGTATGCAATATATTTACCAACTATGTGTCGGGGTCGATCCCACAGAGAATATAGAAGAATATTGCCAACAGAAAATATTTAACTCGATGGTCATTATTTAAAAATGGGGAACTTAAATTGAACCAATCATAAAAGAATAACAAAATCTTGGAACTAAGTATTTACTTGTATTTAGATTATTAGAAATAACTAGGAATCTGTTCTCGATGATTTCATAATACAGCAAGAATATTGTACTAGTGATCTATTTTGATTTTTAGCATGCAAAGTCCGTAAGTTAGGTATCTCCTAAGTGATTGATCATCCAAATATGAAATTTCACCACACAACTTGGTCTATCTATGGGTGTATGCTTTACTAACCCTTAACATTGACCCAGAATAGCCCTAACACATTTGGGTTAGGCTATTAGATAGCGAATTATCATCGCTAAATCTCCGTTGTTTAATCTCTTTTTTGTTTCATTACTACCTTGGTCGGGGAATAAAGTGAGTTCTAACGTTGGCCACCGTTAAAAAGAAATAATAACGAAGAGATCAATAATACATGCATAAAATCATTCAAGAATCACTTTTTTTTTTACATAAACTTACTTTAATAATTCATCATGTTTCTCGTAACCCTAGTTATGAAATTTAGCTACTCATAATCTCAAAAACACAATTAAAATTTATTAAAATAAATATGTTTGTTGTAATCATAAAAATTTAAGAACAAAAGCTAAAATATCTTTCAATAATCTTGAATACAAATAAATAATAAAGGAGAAGAAAGAATAAACTAAAATTCTTCGGCTTCCACCCAACTCTTCCAAAGCTCCTAAACTATAAAGTTCTAAATTGTATGTTGTGTATTGTTTCTTGGTTCTTCGCCTTTCTGAAAGAATATTATACATGCCCTATTTATAGATATGGAAACCATAAATAAGATAATTGAGTCCAACAAAAATTAGGAAACCAAAAAAAATTTGGTTATCTGTGTAACCGCCGCTTTCTTCCGCCTCAACAATTTTACATGTGTGTTTTCTACATCTACCGCGTGGCAGCTCTAGAGAATTGCAATTCACAATGTCTCTATTCAACTCCTACTGCCTATAAGTATACATAAATATATGATTTTATTAAATTTAATCCATGAAGTTTCCTGCTTGATTTCCCTCTATGATTTCTTGTTTTTAATTCGTTTGTGCTCCTAATTTCTTCATCTTCACGCCATTTTAGTCCTACAAATAAAATACACAAATTAAGAATAATCCACAAAATTTATGCTAAAAATTGACAATTCAAAGATTAAATATGAGGCAAAAAATGATAAAATATGTATATTCTTAGCCTCACATCAGGTTTGAGCATGAAGATCCTAACGATCACCTCAGTAAGTTTGTGAATGTGTGTGAACCTTTTGCAGCTGAAGACATTTCACAAGAATCAATGCGATTGAGGTTGATCCTTTTTTATTTAATGGGGGAGGCTACTAGGTGGTTTATTGAGTAGTCGCCAAATTTTATCTCCTCATGGGAAGAATTGATTGAAGCATTCCTTGAGAGATTCTTTACCCTTTTTAATGTAATGAAATTGAGGAATGATATTCAAAATTTCAAAAAAGTGAATAGAGAACACGTACATGCAGCGTGGTTTCATTTAAGAAAGGTGTTACTACATTGCCTAGCCCATGGTTTTCTAGATAATTTATTGCAATACTTCTATCAATTTCTTGATATGGTAAATAAAGGGTTGTCCGACAATCTTATTCATGGAGGTATCGTTAGACATCCATTTGTGGTGGATTCAAGATTGCTTGATGTAATGACGAAAATCAATCAAGCTTGGTACACTAATGAGAATTATGTGTCACTATGACACTTGTGAATGCTTAAAGAGCAAGAGGAGAAAAATCGGGAGCGTGACAAAAGCTTAGCTAAATTGATAGCCTAACTTGATAGTTTGTTTGAGCATGTCATTGGAAAGAGAGCAAATTCCGTAGATGTTGTATCCTGAAATGTGTATGATTAGATGTTTTACTCAAGGGGTGACAAATTGAAGGGCTTTCGGTCAAGCTATCCAAGGCTTGCTGGGAATCAAGGTTGAACCAATTATAGTGAGGGAAGTTGGTATGGAAATGAATGCAAAAATTAAAAGTATACATCACTTTATGACTTGCACAACCTAGTGAGCACTCCGACGGAGGACATGTTAACGAAAATTCTTGATAAAGTGGAAGGGTCCAATATAATTTTGCAAGAAATAAAGAGTGATATTTTGGCATTGTCCACGATCGTGATCTCATACTCATCATCCATTTTGCTACTCGAAGAAAGTATGGTTCAGTTGGCTACCTTTGTATATTCAAGTTCCAATGAAGATTTGGTGGCCCCTATGAATGAAAATTCAATGAATGCTATTCAGGTGTCTGCCATAGTCTCCCAAAGCAGAAAAAACATTGAATTATAGAATAAGAACCGATAATATAGATGCCCAAAAGGTGACTGCCGATAATGAATCAACTAAGGGGAAGGGCGAGACATAAGAAAAATAGGTTGAATTTGAGCCTATGTCAACTGTGTAGGAGGGTGATGTTGCAGCCCCAACCGTGCTACCCAGAATCAAGATAACTCATCCTTTTCCTCAACAATTGAGGAAGAAAATATGATAATGCAAAATTCTAAAAGTTCTTGGGGATAGTGAAAGACTTGAAAGTGAATATCCGTTTTGTGGATGAGTTGACCAAAATACTGGGTTATGTAAAATATATGAAAGAATTGGTGACAAAGAAGATGATGATAGATTGTGAAATAGTTGAAATTCCACGAACTTGTCATGCGGTTATGACAAAGAACACAGTCCTCAAGAAAGATAATCTGGGAGCTTTCACTATTCCATGTACCATTGGTGCATGCAAATTCACAAAATCCTTGTGCGATCTTGGTGCAAGCATAAATATAATTCCATGGATTGTCTTTAATAATCTTGGGCTTGATGACCAACAATCAACAAACATGAGGATCTTGATGGCTGATCATTCAATAAAGAGGCCGGTTGGTGTGGTCTATAATGTTTTGGTGAAGGAAGACAAGTTTTTGTTTCCCGTTGATTTTGTAGTATTGGATTACGAGATTGATACTGATGTGCTGGTTATCCTTGGTAGACTACTCTTGGCCACGAACAAAGCTTTGGTTGAGGTAGAAGGTGGTCAGTTGAAGTTCTGAGTCAATGAAGAAGATGCTAGCTTCAATATTCACAAATGGATGAAGTATCCAAGTGATATGCATATTTTGTCTCACTTGGATTAGATTGATGAGGTTGTAGGATGTATTGGGGAAGCCACATATAGTAGGGAGTCGTTGGTAGTTGTATTACTTAATTATGATCAAGCTAAAATAAGTGACTATTTTGAAGTCCTGGCTACTCTTGTTGGTGTAGGCTCACATGCTGCATTTCAAAAGAGGTTAGATCTCGATTTTTCTAGTTGAGAAGCACCACCGTCCAAGCCATCTATTATTGAGCCACCAAAGCTAGACTTGAAAGAATTTCCTCCTCTTCTCAAATATATTTTCTTGGGGGCTAACAACACACTACTGGTGATGATTTCTAATGACCTTGAAAAATGGCAAGTGGAGTTATTGATCAAAGTTTTGAAAGGTACATTCAAGCTTTAGGGTGGTCAATTGCCGACATAGTAGGAATCTCTAGGTGTTTACACTCACAAGATTAATTTAACTGAAGGGTGCAAACCAATCATTGAGCACCAAAGGAGGTTAAATCCTCTGATTCAAGAAGTTGTGAGAAAGGAGATCATAAAATGGTTAGATGCATGAGTTATTTTTCCAATTACAGATCGCCAATGGGCAAGTCTAGTCCAATGTGTTCTTAAAAAGGTGGTACAATGGTAGTCCCAAATGAAAAAGGTGGAGCTTGTTGTTACTAGGCCCGTGACCGGGTGGTTAGTATGTATGGATTACTAGAAATTAAATTCAAGGACCGAGAAGGACAAATATACCGTGAGTTTACGGTATTTCTAATACATTTCACTTACAAGTTGTGTGTGTCTAGGGCCTTTTTATATTGGTTTTTATGTATTTTATCATGTTTTGCAGGAAAGGTGTTCAGGCGCGGAAGTTTAGAGACAGCTGAAGGAAATGCAGAAAAAGGCATCCACGGAGGTCATCTACGGACCGTAGGTCCATTCACGGTCCGTAGGTGATGACCGTAGATCAGCAGGAATGTGTTGAGGACAAATCAGGGAAATCTGACCAAGTGTGGAACCACGGTGCCCATTGACGGTCCGTAGATTGATCTACGGACCGTACTGTTGATCCGTAGAGTGAGACTGCGAGGGTTCCAGTACCTGATTTTTGAAGATGCTAAGTATGGAGCTACGGAAGGGATTGACGGACCGTAGGTCGATCTACGGTCCGTGCTGCTGGTCCGTCGTTTGCTTCAGAGAAGCTGATTGTTGGATGCTGAAATATTTTCTAAGTCCCGAGTGACGGAAGGGACTTACGGACCGTAGATCAATCGACGGTCCGTAAGTCAGTCTCGTGGATCGAAGACGCGTACCTGAACAAAACTTTCCTTAATTTGTTTCCTTTTTTATTTAGGATTTGTTTTCTATAAATAGGACATGTAAACCTCGTTTTTGGGGGTTAGACACTATTATTCTATTTTTGCTTTGTAACTTTGGAGATTAATTTGCAACCCTAGCAATTATTGATTTCCCAAGTTCGTTTTGAAGATTTTGGCTTTGCAATTCAAGTTAATTTTCTGGGTTTATTATTCTCTTTACGTAAGTTCATGATTTCTCCATCTACAATTATGAATTGTGTTCTTGCTAATATGAGTAACTAAATCCACAACTAGGGTTGTGGGAACCATGATCGATTAACAAAGTATGAATAGTAAATAAGCAATTCTTGACTAGTATTTTGCATGCATTGATAATTCTTTCGTTTAGAAGTCTTTTTAACGGTGGCCAACGTTAGAACTCGCCTTGTTACTACTTGCCGGACCAAGGAGGTAATTAACAAGAAAAGAATTATCAACATAGATTTAGTGTGATACTATCTAATAGGCTAGTGTCGATTGGTGCGAAGTAATAACTAAGCCAAACATCGATTATGATGTCTAATATGAGGTAAAGGTAAGGGTTAGTAAATTATACACACGTAGCCGGACCAAGGTGCGGGGTGAAATTCTCTAGATGCCGGACCAAGGATTTAGAGATACCTAACTTATCACTTTGCATGTAATACACTAGAAAAGGATTGCTATTACTAGGATTACTGCGTTATGAGATTATGGGGAACACGTATACCCTAGTTATTTCTCTTATCTTGATAACAACCAAAGTTGAGTTTAATTATTGACTACTTATTAAGTTCTTACTATTTGTTTCACACAAGCACAACCCCCCTTTTTATTACCTGTTTCTGGAAATAATTTGACTAATCGAATATAATTGTTGGTTAAAAGTAAAGTCTAAACCATTTTCCTCGTGGGATCGATCTCAACCTACAAGTTGGGTTCTTTACTTGATAACGATCGCTTATGCTTCTGAAAGGAGGTGTAATTTGAGCGTATCAAATTTTGGCGCCGCTGCCGGGGAATCTGGCTTTTAGATTTAGTTTTAACTACAATATTGAACGTTAGTCAAATATTTCCTAATTTTATTTTTTTTCTTTGTTTTTGTCTCTCTCAGGTTCCGACTCTAGTGTATGCCAAGTACACGGAGCCAAGGCGAACCACTTACTCCGTACGATCCAGAGTTGAACAGAACTTTGCGAAGAATGAACAATCAAGGACTTCCAGTTCATCCTATCGGAGGAAATCTAGATGAAGCAGTTGAGTTACAGCAGCCAAGAGTAGTTGGTGGGGAAAACCGGGGTCTAGCTGAAAATCAATTGGGAGATGCAATGAGAGTGCATGGTCCACCAGGCCCACAACACCATGACAACTATCGGGGCAACGTCGACATAGCAGATTCCGATGGACCCATCGTCCTACCTCCTCTACCTCCAGGGCACACATTTGTGGTGACTAGTAGTTTGATGCAGATGCTTACAGCAAGAGGCTTATTTTCAGGATCGCCATCGGAGGATCCACATGCTCACTTAGCCAAGCTCAGGGTGGTTTGCAAAAGTTGTGTAGGCAGACCAGACTTGGATATGAACGTCATTGGGTTACGAGTGTTCCCTCTGTCACTGACAGGCGATGCTGCAGTATGGTTCACTGAGCTTCCTTATAACTCAATTTTCACATGGGACCAACTAGCAGAGGTATTTAAAGCAAAGTACTATCCAGTATCTAAGAAGCTCAATCACAAAGATCGGGTCAACAACTTTGTGGCATTACCTGGAGAGTCTGTGAGTAGCTCGTGGGACAGATTCACTGCTTTCGTAAGAAGTGTCCCAAATCACCGTATTGATGATGAGTCACTGAAGGAATATTTGTATCGAGGACAGGATGATAACAATAAAGCTGTACTTGACACTATTGCTGGAGGTTCATATGGTGATTGTACATACGCACAGATTGCTGAAAAATTGGAGAGGATCTCTCGCAACAATAAAGCGTGGAGCACTAGAAGGTCAGATACCGGGAGAAACACATTTGCTGTTCAGAATGCTACTGTTAACTTTGCAGATGATATTCGTGAGGAGATGGCTCAGATGAGGACAGAGTTGGGGTTGGTATTGAAGCATGTGAGTGGAGGAGCAGAAAAGGTAAATGCTGTAAATTACTTAACTAGAACTCCACCACCAGTTGAGGAGTGTTACTATGAAGAGGACACTTATGCGGTGAATGATCAGACGGGGGGTTTCCGACCAAACGCCCAAGGATCCAACACGGAAAATTGGTGCCAAGGTCAAGGGAACCAAGGTCGAAACTATGGAAATTACAACCGAGAGGGTAACTATGTCCGAGATGGGAACTTCAATCGCGACAACAACTACAACAAGAACAACTATGGCAACAGAAACGATCGGGTTGGAACCTATGTTCCCCCTCAAAATTGGGAATCTGGTGCTAGGGAAGTTGGAGGTAATATGACGCGTATTGAAGATATGCTGCAGAAGATGATGTGAAGGTTTGATGCTACTGACGAGAATGTGAAGGAGATGAGAAACGACTTATCTGGTATTGGTCAAAAGGTTGATGCCCATGCAGTGTCAATAAAGCATCTAGAGCAGCAGATGACGCAGTTGTCTACTACAATGAACCCGCGTCAACCTGGCACTCTTCCTAGCAACACCATCCAGAATCCAAAGAATGATGGACATTGTATGGCAATTACCACTCGAGGAGGTAAGCAAACCATAGATCCACCTATGCCGTCTGTGGTAGAAGTTGAGAATAGAAAAGAAGATGATGTGGTGAAAGTGAGAGAGGAGTCAGAGGTTGTGATAGAACAAGAAGTGGAGGTACCTCAGAAAGTGGTTCCCATACCTAGACCTCCACCACCTTTTCCCCAAAGGTTAGTGAAGAAGACTGAAGTTGGGAAATATCGCAGGTTTATCACTATGTTGAAGCAGCTTTCTATCAATGTCCCTTTGATAGAAGCCTTGGAGCAAATGCCTGGATATGCAAAATTCATGAAAGATATGGTGACAAAGAAAAGGTCTGTGAGTTTTGAAGATGATGATAGATTGCAGCATTGTAGTGCTATTGCTACAAGATCTCTGCTGCAGAAGAAGGAAGACCCTGGTGCTTTCACGATCCCATGTACTATAGGGTTATTACACTTTGCTAAGGCATTGTGTGATCTTGGTGCTAGCATAAACCTCATGCCTTTATCTATTTACAAGAAGTTGGGTTTAGGGGGTCCAAAGCCCACTGCAATGCGGTTACTGATGGCTGATCGGACTGTGAAGAGGCCCATAGGTGTGCTCCATGATGTGCTGGTGAAAGTAGAGTCTTTCATCTTTCCGACGGATTTTGTGATCCTTGACTATGAGGTTGACTTTGAGGTTCCCATCATCCTTGGGAGACCATTTCTTGCCACAGGGCGTGCGTTGGTTGATATGGAAAAGGGACAGATGAAGGTCAGACAGAACAATGAAGAAGCAACTTTCAATATCTGTAGATCCATGAAGCAGAATGGTGAGCTACAAACAATATCTGCTATAACTTACAGAGTGGAGAGTGGGTCAGAAGTGCAAATTGAAGAGCGATTAGGTGTTGAGGCACTACAGCAGTCATGATGAATTTTAGTAGTGACGGTATTGAAGAATATGATGAGTTGGTAGCCGCACTTGATAAGTGTGAATACCGGTCTAAACCAAAGAAGTATGAGCTAGACATGAAGAATCGCGAGTCCCCACCCACAAGACCATCTATTGTGGAGGCACCGAAATTGGAGCTTAAAGCTCTACCACCGCACTTGAGGTATGTATATTTAGGCGAAGAGAATACTTTGCCGGTCATCATTGCAGCAGATTTGAATGCAAGGCAAGTAGAGTGTTTGGTGACTGTATTAAAGAAGTTCAAGCGAGCGATTGGGTGGACTATTGCAGCTATTATTGGGATTCCCCCCGGTATCTGTTCTCACAAAATCCAACTCATGCCAGATCATAAGCCCAGTGTTGAGCACCAGAGAAGATTAAATCCACCTATGCAAGAGGTAGTCAAAAAGGAGATCATCAAGTGGCTGGATGCGGGAGTTATTTATCCCATCTCAAATAGTAATTGGGTGTGTCCTGTGCAGTGTGTACCTAAAAAAAGTGGTATGACTGTGGTTCCAAATGAAAAAAATGAGCTTGTTCAAATGAGGCCTGTCACTGGATGGAGAGTTTGCATGGATTACCGGAAGTTGAATGCGTGGACTGAGAAAGACCACTTCCCTACGCCATTCATGGATCAGATGTTAGATAGACTTGCAGACAAGGGTTGATATTGTTTTCTTGATGGGTATTCGGGCTACAATCAAATTTCTATAGCTCCAGAAGACCAAGAGAAGACCACCTTCACTTGCCCATATGGGACTTTTGCGTTCAAACGAATGCCATTCGGATTGTGCAATGCTCCAGCGACCTTCCAGAGATGTATGATGTCGATATTTTTTGATATGGTGGAGGACACTATTGAGGTGTTCATGGATGATTTTTCAGTGGTAGGTGATTCGTTTGATCACTGTCTAAAACATCTGGCCGAGGTGCTCAAAAGATGTGAAGACTGCAACTTGGTGCTGAATTGGGAGAAATGTCATTTCATGGTAAAAGAAGGTATAGTGTTGGGTCATCGAATTTCAGAGAAAGGTATTGAGGTTGATAGAGCTAAAGTCGAGGTAATAGAAAAGCTTCCACCACCTATCTCTGTAAAAGGTGTTAGAAGTTTTCTTGGGCATGCAGGTTTTTATAGGAGATTCATCAAAGATTTCTCAAAAATTGCACATCCCTTGTGCAAACTGCTCGAGAAGGAGAATAAGTTCTGCTTTGATGATGCTTGTCTTAGAGCATTTGGAGAGTTGAAGGAAAAGTTGGTTACAGCACCTATCATTATTTCACCAGATTGGGAACAACCGTTTGAGGTAATGTGTGATGCGAGTGGAGTGGCGCTTGGTGTAGTATTGGGTCAAAGGCGTGAGAAAATTCTTCACCCTATTTACTATGCTAGCAAAGCTCTGAATGTGGCCCAGAAGAATTATACAGTGACCGAACAAGAACTTCTTGCGGTGGTTTTTGCATTCGAAAAATTTCGTTCCTACTTGCTTGGTACTAAGGTCATCGTGCATACTGACCATTCTGCATTGAGGTATTTGATGGCGAAAAAGGATGCAAAACCACGATTGATCAGATGGGTATTGTTGCTGCAAGAGTTTGATTTTGTGGTAAAAGATAGAAAGGGAACCGAAAATCAAGTTGCCGACCACTTGTCCAGATTAGAGGAAGAGGCCATGCTAAAGCTTGGAGATAGGGCTGAAATTAATGATGCGTTTCCAGATGAACAGGTATTGGCTGCTTCTAATGATTTGATTCCTTGGTTCGCAGACTTTGCTAATTATTTGGCAAGCGACATTGTGCCACCCGATTTGTCTTTTCACCAAAGAAAGAAATTTATGCATGATGTGAAGAAATTCTTTTGGGATGAACCTTATTTGTATCGTAGTTGTGCTGATGGGATTATTCGTCGCTGTGTGCCTGAGGTTGAAATGCTGAGTGTACTTGAAGCATGTCATTCATCACCCGTTGGTGGGCATCATAGTGGTATTCGGACTGCACATAAGATTTTGCAGTGTGGGTACTACTGGCCTACCATCCACCAAGACGCTCATGATTTCGCCAAGTCTTGTGATCGGTGCCAAAGAGATGGAGGAATTTCAAAGAGACAAGAGCTCCCTATGAATCCCATATTGGTGATCGAATTGTTTGATGTATGGGGCATTGATTTCATGGGCCCATTTGTGAGTTCATATGGGATGAAATATATTCTGGTCGCGGTTGATTATGTATCGAAGTGGGTGGAAGCAGTAGCACTCCCCAACAACGAAGGTAAAAGTGTCACCGCATTCCTGAAAAAGAATATCTTCTCCAGATTTGGTACACCAAGGGCTGTTATTAGCGATGGAGGCTCTCACTTTTGTAACAAGTTGTTCAAAACACTACTTGAGAAATATGGTGTCCGTCACAATGTAGCCACTCCTTATCATCCACAGACTAGCGGTCAAGTTGAGGTGTCCAACAGAGAAATAAAACAGATATTGGCGAAGACTGTGAACGCCAATCGAACTGATTGGTCAAGGAAGCTTGATGATGCTCTATGGGCATATCGCACTGCATACAAGACCCCCATAGGTATGTCGCCTTACCAACTTGTATATGGGAAGTCTTGTCATTTACCAGTAGAGTTAGAGCACAAAGCTATGTGGGCAATGAAGAAGTTAAATTTGGATTGGGGCACTGCATCTAATCAAAGGATGAACGACTTGAACGTGCTTGATGAGTTTCGCCTAAAAGCTTATGAAAGTTCAGCCTTATACAAAGAGAAGATGAAGAGGTATCATGATCAAAGAATTGAAAAGCGAGAATTTGTGGTTGGCGATCGTGTGCTGCTATTCAACTCTAGGTTGCGCTTGTTTCCAGGCAAACTCAAGTCCAAGTGGACTGGGCCATTTTTGCTCACAAAAGTGCTCTCGCATGGAGCGGTTGAGCTTGAAAATAAGGATGGAACAAGGTTTGTGGTGAACGGGCAAAGGATAAAGATCTATCTGGGAAATGCTGAAACTGTGCAAGAAGTGATTGAGGCCTGCAATCTTGATGAAGTCTGAATAATCAAGATACCTGCGTCGTGCCGCGACGTTAAATCAAGCGCTGCTTGGGAGGCAACCCAAGATGTAAAATCTAGCCAACAACAGGGTTCTGTTTTACATTATGTAGTTAGCTTTCTTTGATTACTTGCATTTTTGTATCAATGTAGGTAGGGGTTTCAGTATTTTAGTTCTTAGTGTTGGCTAGAAGTAATATAGGGTTCGTGTCTAAAAAGTGTCCAGAAAATGTAAAAAAAAAAAAAGCCTATTGGTTGCTTCATGTGCAGGTACACCATGCAAGAAATCTGCAGAAAATGGTCTGGTGCAGAGGTCTACGGACCCCATCGACGGTCCGTCGTTTGATCCACGGACCGTCAATGGTATCCGTAGATCCCAGGTAAGTCCCTAACATTGTCTTAGTATAATTGTGATCTACGGTCCTGATCTACGGACCGTAGATAGACTCACGGACCGTAGACGGGGTCTCGTGAGTCCACACCTTACAGTTGACTGACCCAGCCCGGACCCCCATTACTTAAAACACCCATTGTTTCAAATCATTCCCCTTCCCTCCATTGCTCCCACAACCGTTTCTCCCACTCTTTAAACTCCCCAAATCACTCCATAACCACCACATAATATCCTCCCTTCCATATATTCCCTAAACCCTTTCCATACCATAATCAACCCACTCCATAATCTGATAAAAAGAGTCCGGTGTTTGGTCAGTGACGAAAAGGTGAATCCTTGGTCTTGCTAAATCATAGTACCATCACGCAATCACCCCACTCCTTGTTGCTTGTAAGGTAATAGACTTTCTCTTCACTTTGAATTTCAATTCATAGATTGAATATAGAGGGTCGGGAGTGGGTCTTGACCTTGGGTAATTGTTAGATGATATTGCATGATAAACTTGAGTAGTACAATGCCCTTGGAATGATAGATAGTGATTGTATAGCTTTAATTGTGATGTGAGTTTATGTAATCGTAAATACTATATGCTAGTTTCGACTTAGGGTTCCACATCTAGTCTAAATTGTTGGGCATAATAATCGGTAGGAATCTTAAGAATGACGAACTAGCATATTTCAATTGTGTATATGCATGACTAGGTTGTGTTAATGTTGAAACCAAATGCCAAAAATGTATGATACCTGGCACTGATTGCTTCCACGATACCCCGTCTACGGACCGTAGATCCATCTACGGACCGTAGATGGGGTTCGTCATTTGATGCACCTGCAAATTTTCACCAAGTGTAAAACCACGGATGTGGACTACGGTCCGTAGATCCATCTACGGACCGTTCTGCACTTCCGTGGTTTTCATCTGCGACCTATATTTCAGGCACCCTGATCCACGGAAGAGATCCACGGACCGTAGATCAGTCTACGGACCGTAGGTCTCCTCCGTGGATGACTTCTGTAGCATCTGTCAAATTTTTTTTGTGGACTTAGTTTGGGTCATTACCAACTCTAAATAAGTTCTTTTGCCGCATATGGTTAGTTTTGGCACTAATGACGTTCCTGCAGGTACGATGGCACCCAAGAAGATGGTCACCTACTCGAAACGGGGCAAGTCCAAATCGGTTGCCCCTAGCTTCCGGTTGATTGATGAGGACACCGAGAACGACTCTGACCCCGCATATGTGCCTCTCAACCCTAGGGCCTCTCGCGCAGCACCCAGGAGCACCCCCCGGAAGGTGATCCCCGACGTAGTCACTGTCTCCCAGTCTGATGAGGAGCACACACTGATCGGGTCACCAACTGGGGCTGCTTCCAGTTCGGAGGGACCTATGTCCGGATCCGAGTCTACCCATGCCTCAGGCTCCCAATCATCACAATCAGAGTCTGTCCATGCTACAGGGTCCAACGCCAAATCGTCCACAGGGTCTGGAGAAAATGACCAAGCAGCCTCGTCTGATGAGGCAACTAGTTCAGAGGCCATTCCTGCACCAAGGAATGATGAACCCGCTCCGGTAGCAGGGGAGCTGAATAGGTGGTGTGTCGAGGGTCAATGGCAAATCTATCGGGATGCAAAGATGGTGAATGACAAACAAAAAATGGCCCGATTAATTCAAGAGGAGCGCAGAGTCCTCACGGGGAGCTTGCATACTGTGCCAGATATTCACCGGCTGTTCAAACTTCACAAGTGTGACTGGATGGCTCGAGACCCAGGGACGTATAGCGAGGAGATTGTCCGGGAGTTCTATGCTTCCTATGCTGCCACTCTCCGCGGGTCCATTTCCAAGCGGTCAAAGCCACTAGCTCAGGCCCCGCTCACTTCCACCTTGGTTCGAGGGTGTCCGGTGGACATATCACCCGCCACCATTAGCCGTTTTCTCTATGGTCCTACCACGGGCCACTCTTGGTCTCCTAACACGTCAGAATTTGATTACCGCTGGGACATCGTGCGGAGTGGCACTTTCCAGAGGAATGCTGAGCAGCGAGAGGCTGTGATACTATGGCTGGCCAGGTACATTGCTGCAGATGGCGAGCGAGCAGAATGGGTCGCTGCTCCACGGTTGGGCATCCGGAAGGCCACATTGAACTTCGTAGCAAAATTCTTCTGGCTGTTGGTACGCAACAGAGTGTCGCCCACAAAAGCTGACAATCAGGTCACTTGGGACAGAGCGGTGATGGTTGCTGCATTGGTGGCGGGAGTAGAGATCGACTTTGCCCGAATGCTGTTGGCAGAGATCCACGAGAGAGCTTTCAGGACCTCCACTACTTACCCTTTCCCCTGTCTGATATTTCACTTGTGCAGGGACTCTGGAGTGCCGATCTGGCATTGTGACAGGCTAGTCCACCCTACAGGGGCATTGGACATCGGCCTTATTCGGGATGACGCGAATGTGGCAGCACCTCGCAGAGAGCCCCAGATTGAGGTACCCCCCTTGAGCTCCGATCTTGCAGACACTGTGGGGCAGGCACAGGGCGGTGACCCCATTATCCCAGACCACACCGACACTGTCCCAGGCTCCTCTTCTCAGGCAGCTAGTGTTGCCCCTAGTTCTTCCCGGTCTACACCACCGTTAGGAGCGACGGTTGTCCCGATGGCCAGAGTACAAAAGTTAGAGGCGCAGATGGCCACACTGCTGCATCACATCCAGCCTTGGATGCAAAAGTCAATTGCCGAGTCCGAGGCTAGATTGGAGCGCAGGATGGAGGGGATGATGGACCGTAAGGTCCTGGCGGTTAATAAGCGGCTTGACGCCTTTGAGTTGCGAGTCCTCGAGCGATCAGTTCCGGCCACAGACTTATCTGCTTTACAGGCTGACATAGCCAGCCTCCGGACTGATGTGGATGCCATTCTTGCTGCACCTTCAGTTGAGACTCCGGCTGCCCCTACTGCACTGGCTGATGATACAGTGCTAGATGCTCTATTCAGTGGCATCGCCGAGGAGGGGCCTGCACCGACACATGCCAAGGGCAAGCGGCACCGCTCTCATCGCACGGAGGAAGAGAAAGCTCAGAAAAGACAGCGTCGGCAGGAGAAGGAGGCTAGGAGGGCCTCGATTGCAGATGAAGAGTTGCGCCAGCAGAGGGTGCGTGAGAGAGCTGCAGGGGCATCGAGCTCTGCCCCGGTTGCAGAGGATCAGCCTATTTTGAGAGGCGTCGCGAGCACCACTGATGGTGCAGAGCGTTTGATAGAGCGCACTACTGAGGGTGCTAGGAGTGCTGAGGTGGGCACTACTGAGGGTGCCCCCACTGATGTTCCAGAGGGCTCCGGGAAACCGGATCCCCCTGCTTGTTGATGATTTGCCGGCGCTTTGCGCCACAGGTTTGCTTCACTCAAATCCATTCACTTTTACTGTCTATGTATGCATTGTGGAAAATTGCATCTATTTTTGTTGGGGGTGGGGTAAATGGATCGTGAGTGATAGGGTGAAGCCTGAGTAACCCAACTCATGTATCCTCTCTTGGGGTTTTCTTGCCTGTGTTCTTTTGCCCCAAGAGACTGTTTAATTTTTGTTGAACCGGCATGTCTTAGGATTGTGTGTGTAGAAGCATGATACAGAACGAAGCATGATGGCTTAGGAAAAATGATACCCGTCAGATTCTGGGTTGTATGCTAGAAGTAGGCTACGAGTTGCTGATTGTGTTGGCTCTGAGTATGACATAGTAACAATCGACTTGATTGCATGATTAAACCTGAAACTTGAACTGGGTAGTCTAATAATCTGATAATGAAACTTGTGCCAAGAGTGGGTGAGAATCGTTGACTGTTCAAACAGTTTTGTGCAAAACTAGAACTTGCCCGGTTAGTCCTGCTAAGACAATTCAATCTAGAGGATAGGAAGTGATCATAGGCCATTGTTCTGAAAAATCCACAAATTGCCTAGAAAGATTCAACCAAATGAAATAACTGTTCCCTTTGATCCAACTTTGAGCCTAAAAATAAACCATTTCTTTCTAAAACCCCGAACTCACCTTCCCATAATCTACTATGTTGGCCCCGGTCCCTCCTTGGACATGTGCACTTTGACTTAGGCCAAAAGCCTAAGTTGAGGGTGGCTAATGTAAAAAGTAACTTCAATCTTGGCCCTGACTTGACATCGGGTATTGTGAACCTCAACTAACGGAAAATCCATAAGTTGAGGGTGGCTATGAAAGAGGAAACTGAAAGAAAAATGGTGATGAAAAGAGTGAAAAAAAAATAAAAATAAAATAAAATAAAATAAAAAAATATATATATATATATAAATAAATAAATTTGGGGGAAACGTAAGGAAAGGATGTGAATTATTCAAAGAGAAAGGAGCAATTAAATAAAAAGGAATTGAGCTACAAAGTTTAAAGTCATTTCCGTGGTTGAAGAAAATCAAGGGAAAGCGGTAAAGCAATGATATGACAAAAGTAGGGCAAAAAGAGGTTAAAAGCCTAGTGTAATGACAAGGAGGGCAGAAAGTCACTAAACAGTACCCAAATGTACCACACCTGACCCTGAGCCTACGTTACAAGCAAATAAAGTCCTATAGTGATCCTGGAGTCTAGTTTGAAGAGTCTGAGCAGTGAAAATAAGGGCAAGCTTATGGCAGTAAGCACGAACTGTATTTGAAATTACTTCTGAGCGTGAGTGTTGAATAAATCCTTGTACCATGAATGAAATCAAATTTTTACTAAAAGAGGATTTCGTTTGAAGTAAGGGCACTAGTTCCATTGTTGGAAAGTTGGTATCTGGGTGACAGTGAGAAGGTGACTGTTGTGTGTCAGTTGGTTGGTCTGTGTCATGATGGGATCCACATGAGTTGGCTTATCGAGTCTAAGAACACGAATGTGCACCCGAACAATGAGGAGGTAGAGAGCCATGTGATTGCTTGAGTAGAAATGCTTGCTTCTATACAAGTGTCGTTTAGAGTTCTAGTGCGTCGCTTGAGGACAAACAACGAATTTAAGTTGAGGGTGTTGATATACCGTGAGTTTACGGTATTTCTAATACATTTCACTTACAAGTTGTGTGTGTCTAGGGCCTTTTTATATTGGTTTTTATGTATTTTATCATGTTTTGCAGGAAAGGTGTTCAGGCGCGGAAGTTTAGAGACAGCTGAAGGAAATGCAGAAAAGGGCATCCACGGAGGTCATCTACGGACCGTAGGTCCATTCACGGTCCGTAGGTGATGACCGTAGATCAGCAGGAATGTGTTGAGGACAAATCAGGGAAATCTGACCAAGTGTGGAACCACGGTGCCCATTGACGGTCCGTAGATTGATCTACGGACCGTACTGTTGATCCGTAGAGTGAGACTGCGAGGGTTCCAGTACCTGATTTTTGAAGATGCTAAGTATGGAGCTACGGAAGGGATTGACGGACCGTAGGTCGATCTACGGTCCGTGCTGCTGGTCCGTCGTTTGCTTCAGAGAAGCTGATTGTTGGATGCTGAAATATTTTCTAAGTCCCGAGTGACGGAAGGGACTTACGGACCGTAGATCAATCGACGGTCCGTAAGTCAGTCTCGTGGATCGAAGACGCGTACCTGAACAAAACTTTCCTTAATTTGTTTCCTTTTTTATTTAGGATTTGTTTTCTATAAATAGGACATGTAAACCTCGTTTTTAGGGGTTAGACACTATTATTCTATTTTTGCTTTGTAACTTTGGAGATTAATTTGCAACCCTAGCAATTATTGATTTCCCAAGTTCGTTTTGAAGATTTTGGCTTTGCAATTCAAGTTAATTTTCTGGGTTTATTATTCTCTTTACGTAAGTTCATGATTTCTTCATCTACAATTATGAATTGTGTTCTTGCTAATATGAGTAACTAAATCCACAACTAGGGTTGTGGGAACCATGATCAATTAACAAAGTATGAATAGTAAATAAGCAATTCTTGACTAGTATTTTGCATGCATTGATAATTCTTTCGTTTAGAAGTCTTTTTAACGGTGGCCAACGTTAGAACTCGCCTTGTTACTACTTGCCGGACCAAGGAGGTAATTAACAAGAAAAGAATTATCAACATAGATTTAGTGTGATACTATCTAATAGGCTAGTGTCGATTGGTGCGAAGTAATAACTAAGCCAAACATCGATTATGATGTCTAATATGAGGTAAAGGTAAGGGTTAGTAAATTATACACACGTAGCCGGACCAAGGTGCGGGGTGAAATTCTCTAGATGCCGGACCAAGGATTTAGAGATACCTAACTTATCACTTTGCATGTAATACACTAGAAAAGGATTGCTATTACTAGGATTACTGCGTTATGAGATTATGGGGAACACGTATACCCTAGTTATTTCTCTTATCTTGATAACAACCAAAGTTGAGTTTAATTTTTGATTACAAAATTACGTATTACTATTTGTTTTACACAAGCACAACCCCCCTTTTTATTACCTGTTTCTGGAAATAATTTGACTAATCGAATATAATTGTTGGTTAAAAGTAAAGTCTAAACCATTTTCCTTTTGGGATCGATTCCAACCTACAAGTTGGGTTCTTTACTTGATAACGATCGCTTATGCTTCTGAAAGGAGGTGTAATTTGAGCGTATCAAGGACCACTTCCCTATACCTTTTATTGATCAAATGCTTGATAGGCTTGTGGGAAAGGGTTGGTATTGCTTCCTCGATGGGTACTCTGGGTACAACCATATTTCCATAGCACCGCAAGATCATGAAAACATGACTTTTACTTGTCCCTGTGAGACTTTTTCTTTCAAATGAATGCCTATTGGATTGTGCAATGCACCGACCACTTTCTAATGGTGAACGTTATCAAGATTTGAGGATATGGTAGAGGACTCTATGGAAGTCTTCATGCATGGTTTTTCAATTTTTGGGGATTCATTTGAAGAGTGCTTGAAGCATTTAGAGATTATACTTTAAAGATATGTGGATTCCAACTTGGTTCTTAATTGGGAGAAATGACATTTCATGGTTAATGAAAGGAATCGTGGTTGGGCACAAAATTTCTAGAGGTGGTATTGAAGTAAATCAAACAAAAATTCAAGTGATTGATAAGTTACCTACCCCAATTTTAGTAAAGGGAGTGAGAAGTTTTCTTGGCCATGCCAGTATCTATCGGTGATTTATTAAGGATTTATAAACTATCGATATTCCATTGTGTTGGCTGCTTGAAAAGGAGCGCATTGGAATTTGATGCCGCTTGTTTGGAGGCTTTTGTGAGTTTGAAAATAAAATTTGTCTCAACCCCTATCATAGTAGCCCATGATTGGAATATACCCTTCGAAATGATGTGTGGTGATAGCGGATTTGCACTTGCTTCTATTCTTGGGCAAAAAGAGAATAAGTTCTTTGATCCTATCTACTATGCTACCGAAATTGTGAATTGTGCTAAAGAAAGAGCTATACAATAATGGAGCAAGAATTTTTGATTGTTGTATATGGATTTGAAAAGTTTAGAATCTATTTATTGGGTACCAATGTTGTTGTGCATACTGATCATTCCGCTCTAAGGTACTTGATGGAAAATAAAGAAGCCAAACCAAGACCAATTCGGTGGGTACTTTTTCTTCAAGAATTTGATTTTGAGGTGACAGATAGAAATGGTGTGAAAACCAATTAACAGACCACCTATAAAGGCTTGCAATAGATGTTGAAGTGGATAAGGGAAGGGAAATTGACGATGCTTTTCCTGATGAATCAGTAATCTTGATATCTTAAACCCCAGTCCCTTGGTATGCTAATTATGTGAACTTCATCATCTGTGGGTTGTTACCAGAAGATTTTAGTAGCCATCAGAAGTGGAAATTCTTATTTGATGTGAAGAGGTATGTATGGTATGAATCCTTCCTTTTTAGGGAATGTGCTGACAATATTATCCCATGTTGTGTGCTTGAAGTCGAGGAGCAAGAGATACTTGAATCCTGCCATGCTTCACCGACGAGGGGACATCATGGAGGCATACATACAGATTCTAAAGTGCTAAAATGAGGTTACTATTGGCCCAAAATGTTTAGAGATGCCCATGCCTTTTGCAAGTGTTGTGTTCAATGTCAAATGCAAGGGAGTATCTCTAGAAGGCATGAGTTACCGTTGTCAAAAATTCTTTAGATTGAGCTATTTAGGGGATTGATATTATGGGGCCTTTCCCTAATTTTTGGGGAACAAGTGCATCTTAGTGGTAGTAGATTATGTTTCCAAATGCGTAGAGACAATAGCATTGGCATTGGCGTTGGCATGATACCAATATCTTGTATCCGGAGTTTAGAGTGGGTGAGCTAGTACTCCTCCTTTTCAATTCACGAGTGAAACTCTTCCTAGGCAAGCTTAAGTCAAAGTGGACTAGTTCGTATATGGTCGCTAAGGTGTTAGGAATGGAGCAGTGGAACTTGAAGATGTAAAGGGTACTATCAAATTCAAAGTTAACGGTCAAAGGTTGAAAGTATACTTTGGGGAGGGTCGTGATGTGAGAGTCATTGAAGTGGTGTAGTTGGATGATGCTTGAAAGCATGTCCACGTCATGCCGCGATGCTAATTCAAGCGCTTCTTCAGAGGCAACCCAAGTATTAGTGGATTTCAATAATGTGTTTGTCACTTGTGCAGGATTGAAATAAGATAGGAAATTTGGAGGCCCAATTAGGCGATGCCGAAGTCACTAAGCGATGCTCCAACAAGTTCTCCCATTGGACAGCTCAACTTTGTTCACATACTGTCATATTCAGTGACGTACATCCCTAACTTTTCGATCCACTGATGATGTTGGGCGAAGTCGACTGAGTTCTCCCAATAAGCCATACAATTTAGGGGGTATAATGTTAATTTCACTGATGATTGTGAAAATTTGGCGATTTTCCTATTTACTTTAGGCGATCAGTCTTCGGCTCGCCGAGTTGGGAAATTATTTCTCATACGCTACACGCGCGGTCAGCGATCTTTCCATGTTCGGCGATTCACCGGCCTGATTAGAAATCTCAACCCATCTATCGCACTTGTAAGCAAAAGCAACCACATTTTAGGCATCATGGAGTTTCTCAATATAAGCTCATTTGTTTCTTTTCTTTGCATTGAGGACATATCACTTTTCTTTTGATTGGGTGTGTGATGAGTGGTACATGTACACTTATTCGAGACCTATTTAGCTCTATACTTAGGGTGTGTTTGGTATGGAGGAAAACATTTTATGGAAAATGTTTTCCAGTTTTCCCATGTTTGGTTGGCCTTAAATGTGTGGAAATGTTTTCCAAACCAACTCATTTTCCTTAAATTTAAAGAAAATGACTTCCTTTCGAAAATTAAGGAAAACATTTTCCAAAACTCTACTTCATCCTTTTTATTTTTTTTCTTACCCTACCCATATTCCGTACCCGGGTCCTCCCCATTCAAAAAAATAAAAATAAAATGTTTAAATTCTTATTTTTAAAATTTCAAATATATTTTCATCTCTACCACCAAACCANCCCCCCCCCCCCCCCCCCAAACAAAAAAAATAAAATTTAAATACTATTTTTGAATTTTTTTCAAATTTTATGATTTTTTACCTCACCCAATCCCTACCACCCCTAATCCCAGGCCAACCCCCTCCCCCGCCACCCCTGTCAATTTTTTTTAAAAAAAATTATTTTTGAAAAATATTTCAAATTTAAATTTTTTAAATTTTTTACGCTAGCCCACCCAGCCCCCACTCCACCCAAGCCATCCCTATCAAAAAATTTCTTTTTTAAAAAAAAACTGTTTTTGAAAAAATATTTCAAATTTTTAAAAAGTTCAGTTTTATACCAACTGACCCCTACACCCCCAGCCGCCCTCCCCCACCTAGGTCATCCCCGTCAATTTTTTTTTTTAAAATTGTTATAGGAAAATATTTCAATAAAAAAGTTTTTCATTTTTACACCACCCCCACCCCAGGCCATTCCAGTCAAATATTGTCTTGGGAAAATATATCAAATTTAAACAAAATTCATTTTTTACTCCAACTCCACCCCCACCCCGCACCCCCCACCACCCACCAAGCCATTTCCGTCAAAACAAAATTTAAGAAACAAATGTTTTTGGAAATTATTTCAAATTTTTAAAAAGTTATTTTTTACGCCACCCCTCACGTCAAAAATTAAAGATATTTTCTGAAAAATATTTTGCATTCACCAACCAAACATTAGAAAATATTTTTTACTTGCCAACCAAACATGAGAAGATAAGTTAGAAATTCACTTGTTTTTCCAAGAAAATATTTTCTAGGAAAACATTTTCCATAAAAAACATTTTCCTTCATACCAAATACACCCTTAGTGTCCTCAATGCCTAATTATGTCTTATTCTCATGATATTTCAATTATTTGTAGCTATAAAGGCTAAAGGACATGGCAATAATGAATGTTTTAAAGAGTGACTAAAAATATGAAAAGAAATGTAAACTCCACATTGTCGATAGCCTAGCAAGAAAGGCAGATTGCACAATGGGTATGACCTCACCCAAATAGACACTGCACACACTTGAATTAATTGAGGCATGTCGGTGAAAAAAATAGGAAATGCCGACTCGCCGAATGAGAAAGGTGAACATGTTGACCATTGCCGAAAGGAACTATACATAAAGAAAATTTAAAGGCTTGAAAGGCGAACAAACGTGGTGCTCAGAGATATGCCTAATGTAAAAGGCAGACTCGAACGAGCCCACCAACTTAGGTTCCATTACCTGAAGACTAAAGCAAAAGAAAGGCGACCTGGAAAGCAGTTGACGCTTCCTTTAACATGATCATTGAGCTCGACTAACATCGCCCAATGGATCACGCATTGGGTTTTGGGTCAAATTTTTGGAAAAAAAATGATAAATAGCCCGATGAAGAGAGAAATTAGAGAGTTCACAAATTCTAAGTCTTGAACAATAATTAAAAAATTCTGAATATCTTCTTTGAGAGATAAATATTTTCCTTTGTGAAGAACACTTTTAGTCTTTAGGGTTTTTCAATTTTGTTCTTAAAATTGATAAAATTGAAATGAATTTAAAGTGGGTTTGCTTGTAATTAGTTAATTCTATGTTACCCACGACTGCTTCATGAAAGGTATTATTTCTTTATACTTTGTGATGGGTGTCTCAAACTCCAAGATCTAGGGGTGCAATTATGGGGTTGGGTGTTGATTAAACGTAATAAGCATTGTGTTGTGCTTTATTTTACTGTTGTTTATGCATGTATTTTTTCCAATTAACATGGGGTTAACTGATGGGTTAAGGTTGGAAATTTAATTCCTACTTCCAATCTCCGATTGATGCTTGAAAGAGATTGATTGGAGTGGGTAACTAGTTAGGTAATTGCAATTTAGGTTTGATGTCTATAACTTGCTTGAAAATAGATGATAACCCTAAGTTATCAATTTAGGTTTAATTCCTCACCCTAAGTTGATGATAACCCGACCTCAAATCAATTTTGAAAAGTAATTCGCTCCTTGAAGTTGATCAAATAAGTCATCAATCCTAGGGAGTGGATACTTGTTATTAATGGTCACCTTATTTAATTGTCGATAATCAATACACATACGAAGAGATCCACCCATCTTCTTCACAAATAACACCGGTGCACCCCAAGGAGATATACTAGGTTGGATGAAACCCTTGAAGGGAATAGCTCCACATTGCGGACTAGCTCCCCCAAGGAGCAAAAAGTTAGTTCGCGACACGGTCCTGTCGCAGACTCTACTGTCTCATAATTTAATTCCAAATATTTTTAGGGCACAGCTCCGCGTCGCACACTTGTTCTGCGATGAAAATGCAGAAATCCAGAAATCAATTTTTACTTCATTAAAGAGTCCAACTAAGTGAGGGGTATTTAGGTACTTTAGGGTATGTGTATATAATGATTTTTAAGTCAATTTACCTCACTTTTATTACTCAAACACAAAACCCCAAAGATCTAAGCCTAAAGTTCCTCCTTCTCTCTACTCTCTCTCTCTTCTCAAGAACTCCATTGAAAAAGATTAGAGCTTCAAGAAGAAGACCAACTCTAGAAGGTTTCAACTCGGATTTTCGTGGTTAATTCCTCAATAAGGTATGGTTGCTTATCACTCTTGGGATTTCTTTCCCCAAGAGGCCCCTTCAAGATGAATTTCAAAATCTCCAATTTCTAGGTTTCAATCCAAAAATGTTGGTCTTCTTTCTAAAGTGAAATTGATGTTATAAACTGACTTTGATTGATGTTATATGAATAATTATGGATGAATTTATGTTGTATTGGTGGTTTCTTGAAGAATTCCCCATGAGACCCATGTTTCTCCTTCTTTTCCTAATTCTAACCATAGTTTGTGTTGGATATTTGATTGAAGGCTATGAATTGAATGTGATGTTATGTAAATTCACGTTTGTATGATGATTCTACCCTAGGTTATGTATAATTTCTATGAAATTAGGGTTGAGAATGATGCCTTGAAGGCTATGAAGGGAATATGTCAATTGTTTATATTGATGTTGATTATGTTATTACTTCATGAATTACCTTGTATTATGTATTGGTTATAAATTAATTGGTAATTGAAGTATGGATGTCCCAAGAAGGGAAAGAAGGTATGAAGGTTGGTTCTTCTTTGAACTCAAGTATGAAAGGTGAATTACTTAGATTGTAATGATGTTATACCTAATGTGTTGTTGTGGTGTTGATGACTTAGTTTCCTCATCCTTAACCCTCTACACTTGAATTAGCTATGAAGTATGTATGAATGTTATGGTATGATTGCTATATGATTGAAAGGTAGTCCTCATGATTATAGTGTAATGTAAAGTGAAAGGTTTACTCACCTGCTAAGTGTTTCTAAAGTGAAAGGATTGTTACTAACTTATGAACACATATGAGCTATTATGGTAAGATATCTACATAAGAGTCTAGTAAAGGCTAATGTGAACTTATGTAATGACTAAAGATGATTACAAAAGGGAATTAAATGCTTAGCATCTAAAGGGCATGTAAATGAGATGGGGGTCTCACGTTTAGTAAGTTCGGCTCCCTACATGGATATCCTCACGTTTAGCAAGTCCGGATTACCCACGGTATGTGTTGTCTCATGAGATGGAAACCCCCACATTTAGTAAGTTAGGGTTTCTAGAAGAATCTTCTTGACCCTTAACTATGTGCCCACATAGGACTCTAGCTTAGTGGATCCACCTAGATAGCTATGTACGAATGGTTACACCTTAGGCAACTGTTAACCCTCTCTTTTCGGTGTGGGAGTAGAACACCGAATTCCATGTATCTCTCATGGTCTATGTCGGTTATTGCAATATTTTCCTAATGTAAAAGTAAATGAAGGTATGAAAGGTGTGAACTCTTACTAGGGCTTTCTTAAGGGTTTCTACTAGTGTAAAGGAGGGTATGGGACTTCTCTTGCAAATTACACTTGTGGGATCCTAAGAGATGGTTGTAGTAGTGTTCTCTTATGATTATAATGATTATGTCTTATTTATGTTGAAGCTATGTTATGTATGATCATTATGAATATGGTAAGTTATGATGAGATATGATCTTAAGAATGTATGCATGAAGTAGGTTGCTTAATGTGATACTTGGCTTTGGATAGGGTTATGGGGTCCTATTCTTTGCATTGCACTAGTATTGCTTGGGTTTTATACATGTTGGGATGATATTATGTTGGATTGAACTATGATGCTTACTTTGTGTGCATATTGGATTTACTTGGTAAAAAAGGTGTTTTGACTCAATGTCTTTGTATGAATGTTTCAATGGTTTTTATGCATAGCAGCCATACTTAGTACGTGTGTTGTACTAACCCATATTTTCTCCCTTAGTATGTGTGTTGTACTAACCGCTTCGCGAACTAACTTTTTGCTCCTTGGGGGAGCTAGTCCGCGACGCGAAACTATTCCCTCCAAGTGCAATTTGCAAGCTGCCTTGGCAACTTGCTTTGCCAAGGTTGGGGTCCTCCTCGGGACCCCTTAGGGTGGCTCTGGGGCGTTGTATTTGAACGTTTTAATCCTATAAACATATATTTACCTAATTTAAACCTTTTTACAAGATTATACCATCATACGACACACCCTAACCTACCCAAAACCTAAGGACATACTAGAACACATTCTTCTCTAGTTTTCGGATGTCGTGGTCGTTTCTTGACGTTTAGACTTTTATTCTTCCAAACCAAGTCAATTGCATTAATTTAGGTTTATAAATATCATTTTTATAATTTTTAAGTCATTATTCATAAAGTGAGGCTCTAACTTAAGTCATATAATTTTTTGGGTGTTACATTATGAGTCAGATCTATTTTCCTATTGTTGCATCCAAAGAGAGAATAGTGTAAGGTATTGGTATGTTTAGTGTAGAACATAGATGAGATTGAAAGGAGATTCTATAAAATGATGGTATGAGATTGGCAGAAGATTGTTGTCATTGAAGATGACCTTAGCATATCCATGAATGTTTATCACTATAGAGAAACACAATTACCCTATGTGAAATCAATTTCCAATCCCCGCACCACTAGATTACTTGTTACCTTTTTGAATTCTTGAAATTTTGGCTTGATTGAGACTTCTGATAACCAAATCCTTTTATTAAATTTGGTGGAATAATCCACCTAATTTTTTTATTGTTGCAAATGAATGAATTTACATTTCAAATTTCCTGATAGAATTCCTTGCCTTGTATCATTCTCTATGGGATTCGATCCCGACTCTTTGTTGGGTATTTTTATTGACAAGCGAACGCTTACTCTTGTAATTTGTTTTGAGAGTAGTTTGAGCGTTATAAAAAATGGCGCCGCTGTCGGGGTATGATGGCTAGAAATGCCATTTGAGAAATTAGTTTGTAAATTTGTTTAGTGGTAGTAGATTGGTTCTTGGTGTTGTGTTTTGCTGATTTGCAGGTTTAGAACATGAGTGACCACAGTAGTGACGATGATAGTCTCTATGGGAAAAATGACAACTTGGTTGAGTTGAATGATATGCGTGTGAACATCATTCAAACCACGGGATCCATCTGAATACCTCCCACAGTCGAGAGTACAATTTTTAGTGTAAACTGAACAATGCTACAATTGCTCCAACTACGATGAATGTTTGTTGGTTTAGCTAATAAGGATCTCCATGAACACCTTCGAAATTTTGTGGAGGTAGGTGGGCCGTTTGTGTTCAAAATCATCTCACAAGAATTTATAAGGTTGAGGTTATTGCCATTCTTTTTGTCGAGTGAAGCTACAAGATGGTTGGATAAATTCCCAAATGACCATATCACTTCTTAGTAGGAGTTAAATGAAACTTTCTAAGAGAGGTTCTCTCCCCCCCTCGAAGATTGTTAAACTTAAGACCCAAATAAAAAATTTCAAGCGAATTGGAGGTGAACCTCTGCATGAGACTTGGTTGTGGTTCAAGAGATTACTCTTGCAATGTCCAACACATGGTATTACGGACAATTTGATGCTGCAGTACTTCTATTTCTTCCTTGATTAAGTCAATAAAGGTGTGGCTGATAAATTTGCCAAGGAGGATTAATGCAACAATCGTACAATGTCGTTACTATACGACATGACAAAGGTTAACCGAGCATGGCATACAAGACAAGAACAAGTGTCTACTCTATAAATGAGCATGAGCAAAGAACAAATCAAAAAATACAATGAACAAGATGAAAACATGGCCAAAATGATGACCCAACTTAATTTGTTCTCCAAGCATGTCATGAGAGGTGGACTTAAATCGGTGAATACGGTTGGAACAAGCATTGGAAAGTGCCCGGATGATCCTAAGTTTGAGACATTACATCATAAAAAAGTTCAATACTTGGAAAACCAAATGGGGGGTTCTCACCCAAAATACCAATGACAATGTGGGAACCAAAGTTGCAACAAGGAGGTAGATAGCAATTGGAAAGATTGGAGAGGTGGAAATTGGAGAGATAGGGAGACGAATAAAGATAGGTATATCCCTCCCCATGATCATCCACAGCCAAAAGAACCAGCTGGTCTGGAAGGAAACCGAATTGCGAAAATGCTCACAAGGATCTTAAAAAAGGTTGAAGGGTTGATATACCGTGAGTTTACGGTATGGTTAATACATTTCACTTAAGAGTTGTGTGTGTCTAGGGGCATTTTGTATTAGAAATAATGTGTTTTGTATCATGTTTGCAGGAATAGGCTTGGACGTGGTAAAGTGAGATAACAACTGAAAATCTACAAAAGTGGCCACCCACGGAGGGACCTACGAACCATAGGTCCTATGATGGTCCGTCGATGGTTGGTGTAGATAGGAGCTTCAGGGAAGTCTGACCAAGTGTGGAACAATGGAGTAACCTACGGATCGTAGGTCGACCTACGGGCCATCCTACACGTCTATAGAAGATGAACTGGGAGTTGAAGTTCTAGTACCTGATGAAAATCCTAAGTGTGGAGCCACGGAAGAGGATCCACGGACCGTAGGTCCTGCACGTCCATCAGATTAACTGGGTGTTGAAGGTTCCACCTGTAGCAGAGAAAGTCTAAGTGTTAACCAACAGAGGGGACTTACGGACCGTAGGTTAACCCATGATCTATAAGTCAAGTCGTCGATCAAAGGCGCGTCCAGAAAGTTTATTTCCTTATTTTGTTTCCTTTTTATTTAGGACATGTTTTTCGATAAATAGGGTATGTAAACCTCATATTTGGGGGTTAGACATTATTGTATACTTTTAGTTCTTAATATTTTTGTGGAAATAAACTTGCAAACTGTGGAAATTTGATTTCCGAATTTAGGTTTATAAGACTTTTGCTTTGGAATTCAATTCGAGATTTTGGGTTTCTTCTACTCTAAACGTAAGTTCATGAATTATTATTATCAAAACATGAATGTGTTCTTTCAAGCATGAGTAGCTAAATCCACAGCTAGGGTTGTGGGAACCATGAGCAATTAACAACGTATGGATGATAACTAAGTAATTCTTAAATAGTGTTGATGCATGTATTGATAATTCTTTCGCTTAGAAGTATTTTTAACTAGTGCACACGTTAGAACTCGCCTTGTTGCTACTTGCTGGACCAAGGAGGTAATTAATAAGAAAAGAATTATCAACAGAGATTTAGTATGATATTATCTAATAGTCTAATGTCAATTGGTGTGAGGGTGAAAACTAAGCCATACATTGATGTGATGTCTAATCTGAGGTAAAGGTAAGGGTTAGTAAATTATACACACGTAGCTGGACCAAGGTGTGGGATAAATTCCCTATTTAGAGGACCAATCACTTAGGGATACCTAACTTACCAACTTTGCATGTAGAACAGTAGGAAATGTTTACTATTATTAGGATTACCACGTTAAGAGCTTATGGGGAACACATACACCCTAGTTTCTCTCTCTTATTGATAACAACAAAGCTTGAATCTTTCTCACTTGATACTTAAACAACAAACTGTTACTCTCTTACAAACACCCCCCCCCACTCCTCTTTTACTTACTTGTCTTGGAAATAAGTTGACTAAACGAATATAATAGTGAGTTAAGTTTATGTGTGAACCATATTCCTCGTAGGATCGACCCGAACCTCCAAGTTGGGCTCTTTACTTGATAACAATCGCTTATACTTCTTTAGGGAAGTGTAATTTAAGCATATCAAATTTTGGTGCCGCAGCCGGGGAATAAGGCTTTTGGATTAAGTTTAATTACATTATTGAACTTTAGTCAATTATTTCCTAATTTTACATGTTCTTTGGTTTTTGTTTTCTTTAGGTTTCCACTCTAGTATAAGCCAAGTACACAGAGTCGAGGTGAACCATTGACCCCATATGGCCCAGAGTTGAGCAAAACTTTGAGAAAGATGAATAATCAAGGGGTCCCAAATAATCTATCCATAAATAAGCATGTAGAACAAGTGAATGATGAGAATTCTCAGGATCGTGGTGGTTATCTACTCGGAGATGCACTAAGGGTGCAGAATCCACCAGAACCAATGATGCGTGATAACTACAAGGTCGACTTCAACACCCTTGAATCAGAAGGACCCATTGTTCTCCCTCCTCTACCTCTAGGGCATACATTTGTGGTGACTATCACTTTGATGCAGATTCTTACAATAAGGGGGTTGTTCTCTGGTATGTCTTCGGAAGATTTGCATGGGCACATGGACAAGTTGAGAGGTGTCTGCAATAGTTGTGTGGAGTGACCGGAGTTGGATATGAATGTGATAGGGTTGAAAGTCTTCCCTCTATCATTAACTGGTGATGTTGCAGTGTGGTTTTCTGAGCTTCCGTACAACTCGATTCATACATGGGACCAATTGCACAAGGTATTCATGGCAAAGTATTTTCCATTTTCCAAGAAACTGAATCATAAGGAAAAACCGAATAACTTTGTAGCACTACCTAGAGAGTCTATGAGAAGTTCATGGGATAGGTTCATTACATTTATAAGAAGTGTTCCGAATCACCGCATTGATGATGATTCACTGAAGGACTACTTCTACAAAGGTCAGGATTACAATAGCAAGGCTGTACTAGATACTATTGTTGGGGGATCATATAGTGAGTGGACTTTTCAGGAGATCGCTGAGAAAATGGAGAAGATTTCCCGAAATAAGAAAGCATGCAACACTAGAAAGTCGGACACTGGAAGAAACACTTTTGCAGTTCAAGCTGCACATAGTCAATCTGCTGATGACATTCGTGGGGAGATGACTCAGATGAGGACAAAACTTGAGTTGGTGTTGAAGCATGTGAGTGGAGGTGCATAAAAAAGGTGAATGCGGTAAACTACTTGACTAGAAATCCACCACCACTAGTTGAGGAATGCTACTATGAGGAGGATGCTTACTTAGTAAATGATCAGACGGGGGGTTTCCAAGCCAACGCCCAAGGTTTTGATTCGGATAATTGGCGCCAAAGTCAAGGAAACCAAGGTTGGAACTATGGTAACTAGAATCGAGAGGGTCAGTATGTACGGGATGGGAACTACAATCGTGACAACAACTATAACCAGAACAACTACGGCAACATAAATGAGAGAGTTGAGCCTTATGTTCCACCTACAAATCATGAATCTGGTAATAGAGAAACTGGGGTAGTATGTCACATATTTAAGATATGACGTAGAAGATGATGAAGAGGTTTGACAAAATTGATGAGAATGTGAAAGAGCTACAAAACGACTTGTCTTGAATTGGTCAAAAAGTTGATGCCCATGCAGTGTCGATCAAGAAACTAGAGCAGAAGATGAATCAATTGTTCACTACAGTAAACCCACGTCAGTCTGGTACACTTCCTAGCAACATCATCTAGAATCCGAAGAATGATGGGCATTGTATGGTAGTCACTACTTGAGGGGCTAAGCAGACCATTGATCTACCTATGTCGTCTGAGGTTGAAATTGGGGTTGAAAGAGATGATGATGAGATTGAGGTTACTGGAGAGTCCAAGAATGCTACAGAGAAGGAACCAGATGATGAGTCCACAAATTGGACTCATTTAGGGCTTTATTTTAATAGAAATAGTGTTCTCAAATGCTTATTTAGTCTAAATATCTGATGAAAACACTTAAGTTTTAGGTATTTGAAGTTTTAATGGAAGCATGGAAACTTAGGCGCAAAATGGAACAAAAAGGCTAAAAAGAATGTAGAAGCTAAAGCCTGAGCATCGACGAGCATTCTTGGCGATTCGCCGAAGGGACGCACTCTGCCCTTTGTTCCAGTATGCGAAGCCCTGAAAGAGAAGGATAAAAAAGGCGATGAAAGGAGAAGTCACCGCTTCGCCAATCAGTTTCGTGAAGCAGAAGTATACCGCCCAATGATAAAAAATTCCCATATGCTAAAGGCAAGGCTCAAATGACGATGAACTAGAAAAATGGCAAATCACCGAGTCATTCGGTATTCGCGACTAACCTCGCTGAGCGATCCGCCAACACTATTTTCTAAAGTCTATAAATACTAAACTGTTTATTAATTTTAAGTGTGGAACATTAGAGTGAGAAAACATAATTGTAATTTTCACTTTAGCTTTCTTATTTTCTCTCAAGTTTGAAGAGGGTTTTTGGGAGACTTGAAGAGAGAAGGAGTTCATCTTCCCCAAATTGGAAGTCGGTGTTCTACATTCTTCTTCCTTTTCTTAAATAAAGGTCTAATATCTTATCCCCATTTTATTTCTTTATCATTTAAGTATATTTTCTTTTTCTTGTTGTGTGGCTAAAAACCCCATTCGTAGGGTGTGATTTAGTAAATATGTGTTGATATTATTGTTGGGTTTTGCTTGCTGATAGGTTAGATGCATTTTAATGGTGATTTGACCTAGTGGTTGTGGTTTAATTTAATGGGTTTGTAGTTGCAAATACAAAACCACCCATGTGTTTTTGGCTAGCTCGAGAGATAGGTCGCGAAACCAAAACTGCTAGACTGATGGCCTAAGGAGTAGGTCTACATGAGGTTCAGCCTGACAGGGTAAGCCCTAGTCCCATATCCTAACACTCGCCTGGAGAGAGTGAGTGGGGTAAGGCGTAGGCTGGCCTTCATGCGGTGAATAGGTGTCCGAGAGGAATCCATTTGAAAATGGGTAAATTGCCCGAGATGTAACTTATTTCCATCTAAAGCTTAGCCTAGTCACTATTATCTTACAAATTTCCTATCGAAAGCATGTACCCAACGATTTATATCAATATATATTGCGGTCACACCCCAAGAACTTCTCCCCATACTTGAATTTTCTCTTTATTTTTGTTGTTTTAGCTATACTTGTGACAAACCCCCTTTGAAATTTGACACTTTTGTGTCACCCACTTGAATTTACTTTAATTTTATTCGATAATTTCTCAAAATACAGCTAACTAGAACAAAATTCTAGCCTAACTATTATTTTCACTACCACTCTCTTCTGACATAACCCCAACCTTTGGTTGGGTTACTATATTATCTACGATCGTAGACACTTGTACTGTAGGTTAGTGTCGTTGGTCATGCTAAGCATCAAAATGGCGTCGCTGCCGGGGAGTGGTGTCACGTGAAGATGTAGATTTCTAGAGTTTTTGTTCTTTTTAGTGTAGTTTTTAGTAATTTTACTTTTAGTTTTGTTTTTCTTTGTTTATTGTTTGTGTATGCAGGTCCTTTGAGCATGACAGATGGAGTGGGTGGCAAGCCAGTTGAGGCAGACCAAGAAGTTGAGGGTGACTTCAAGATAGCTGCACTGGTATCTGAACTAAATGACTTGACCACCAAAATTTCTGAGGTGGAAAACTAATGCAAACGCTAACAAAGGTACATACCTCCTCATGCATGGAAGAAATCTAGAGAAGATGAGAAAAGTCGTGTTGAGGACACATTTTAAATCATTCTCCAAAAGATTACTGATCAAGATCGAGTGTTGGACAAAATGAGAGAGAATGTTGAAGAGTTGAATCAATTGATTGGATCTCATTCTAGATCAATCCAGCACATCAGATCACTCTTGATGTTTGCAATGCCTCAGCTCCATCCAAATGACATATTGGGGTTACCTAGTGACACTAGGTCTAGCTCCAATAACAAAAGTGAGGCGTGACCTACGTCGAGCCACAATGTTAAATAAGGCGCTTCTTGGGAGGAAACCTAAGGTCGTAAATGTAGGATTTTACTTTTATAAATAATGGTGTGTTAATGTTGCAGGTTAAAAATAAGGAAATTGTGGAAAATTCCAGGTTGGCGAGCAGAAAATCCATTCAGCGTGGCACCAAACGGTCGGCGAGCCCAGCTGAATTCCACCATTTGGCTCAATGCAAGAGCATTGCAGCGCCTGTAAAACTTGGTGAATTTGAAAAGTAGCTTGGTGCAACGCCAACTTGTTCTGCGATCTCGATGCAGATTGTCGATTTCACCCCCAGAAAATTGAAGATGTTGAAGAAAGGGCGGGATAAAAGATCACTCGACGCTTCACCCAGTGGTTCAGCTAGTGTGACTAAATTCACCGAATGGACAAGAACTGAACGGTTATATAAACGCCAAAGGTCAAATTTTTGAATCTCTCACTTTTCCTCATTTCAAATTCTCCAAATCACACCAAAGCCGGTGATCCAGGCATCGCATGGTGAGACGTCCATAGCAGCCCCTACTGGCAATGCTGCTCTTGATGAGACTACTTCGGGAACTAATGCCCAATTACAGACTGCAACTTAGAGTTCTGATGTCCCGACATGAGGAGAGGCCGCATAGACAGGATATCTCTTTACCTCTCTCCTTGTCTTTCTTTGCTTTTATTTCTAGATATTATTACTCGCATTTGAAGACAAACACATTTCTTTTGTGGTGGGGTGAGGCTCACCTTGTTTGCTTGTTTTGAATGATATTTTCTGTATATATTTGGGTTGTTTATTTTTAATTGTGTTTTTAAAACTTCTTTGCGATTGTTTCAGCATATGGATCTCTTTTGGGTTTGATTGAAAATTAAGTTTGACCCTTCTGAAAAATTTTCATTTTTTTGAAAATTTTCCCACCTCTTGTGTTGAAAGTGGTTGTTCTTGTACAAATTCAAGTTTCAGTTTCGATCAATACTGATGACTTAAATAGTTCTCTTAATCGAACAAACATGAATGTGCGGCTACGACGAGAACAAATGAAGTTATATAGACAATATGCGAACTCTTTGCATCTCGTTGTGATTAGCTATTTCTAAAATTGATTCTCTTGTAATGACCGTTGCACAATAGCGAAAGTGTGTAGTCTTGTTTGACTTAAGTGTCGATGCCTTGTGTGATGAGCTTACTTTGAACCTTGTATGAATAAACCTCAAATTTGCCCCGTTAGTCTAATTGATTTATTAAGGTGTGCTCTTGAGATGATCTTAGGAAACTTTTGAAGAGTGTGAGCCAATTTGCCATATACATCTTTTGTGGCCTACCCGTGAGCGTGTGAAACTCTCTTGAACACCCTTTGAGCCTTACCTTTCTTTGAAAGAACCTTGATGAACCTTAGACCTTACTTGATCCACTACCTATAATCCTCTTGATTTGTGATTTAGTGAATTGCTAACTTAGGAAAAAATCATAAGTTGGGGGTGTGGTGAAAAAGGAAAAGTAGAAGTCAAGAAGTGCAAGAAAAGTCTCCCTTAACCTATGGTGTTGCGGAAAAATGGAAACCCTCCATATAAAAGAAAAGAAAAGTTGTGGAATAAAAGTACAAAATAAATTGGGTTTCCAAGCAATCCATGGAGGTGAAAAAAAAGATGACTTAGAAGCACTACAAAAAGAGTTGATAAAGGAAAAGAAGGAGATACCTTGAGAATTCCACATCTCATGAGAAAAAAAAGTCACTGAGCCTAAATGACCATACCTTTTCACTCAATCCCTTTACAAGCCTGAAGAACACCTTTTTGATCTTGAGTGAGCTGAACCAAAGATCGATTGGAAAATAAGGGCAAGCCCATAGGTGAAAACATGCATTGTGTTCCTCTTTTTGAGTATGAGCGTTGCATCTGATTCCTGATCTTGAATTGATTAACCTGTGTGTGTGAATATGGAATCATTCTTTATGTGAGGTCATTAAGATACTTTTTGTTGAGCTTGAACTTGGACAAGTAGTAAGTATTGTGAGCATGAGAATCCTTAGTAATGGTGTGTCACAACTTGAATCTTTGAGTACACAATTGATCTTTGCATGAGTAATTTGAGTCTTGTTGTGTATGTTCATGATTTAGTATTGTGTAGCACGATTTGAGACATCCTATTTGAACTGTTGAACTTGAGTTTTAGTTGAGGACAAGCAAAAGTTTAAGTTGGGGGTGTTGATGAGTCCACAAATTGGACTCATTTAGGGCTTTATTTTAATAGGAATAGTGTCCTCAAATGCTTATTTAGTCTAAATATCTGAAGAAAACACTTAAGTTTTAGGTATTTGAAGTTTTAATGGAAGCGTGGATACTTAGGTGCAAAATGAAACTAAAAGGCTGAAAAGAACGTAGAAGCTGAAGCCTAAGCATCGACAAGCATGCTTGGCAATTCGCCGAAGGGTCGCACTCCGCCCTTTGTTCTAGTACGCGAAGCCCTAAAGGAGAAGGATAAAAAAAGGTGATGAAATGAGCAGTCGGCGCTTTGCCAATCAGTTCCGTGAAGCAGAAGTATACCACCCAATGATCCAGAACGCACAGATGCTAAAGGCAAAGCACAAATGACGATGAACTAGAAGAAGGGCGAATCGCTGAGTCATTCGACATTCACGACTAACCTTGCCGAGCGATCCGCCAACACTATTTTCTGAGGTCTATAAATACAAAATCTTTATTAATTTTAAGTGTGGAATATTAGAGTAAAAATACATAATTGTAATTTTCAGTTTAGCTTTCTTATTTTCTCTCAAGTTTGGAGAGGGTTTTTGGGAGACTTGAACATAGAAGGAGTTCATCTTCCCCAAATAGAAAGCGAGTCTTCTCCATTCTTCTTCCTTTGTTTAAATCAAGGTATAATTTATTATACCCATTTGATTTCTTTACCATTTTAGGTATATTTTCTTATTTCTTGATGTGTGGCAAAAAACCCAATTCTTAGGGTGTGATTTAGCATATATGTGTTGATATTATTGTTGGGTTTTGTTTGCTGATAGGTTAGATGAATTTTAATGGTGATTTCACCTAGTTGTTGTGGTTTAATTTAATGGGTTTATAGTTGCAAATACAAAACCACCCATGTGTTTTCGACTTGCTCGAGAGAGAGATTGCGAAACCAAGACCGCTAGACTGATGGCCTAAGGAGTGGGTTGACATGAGGTTCAGCCCGAGAGGGTGAGCCCTAGTCCCATATCCTAACACTCAGCTGGAGAGAGTGAGTGGGGTAAGGCGTAGGCTGGCCTTCATGCGGCAAATGGGTGTCTGAGAGGAACCCATTTGAAACGGGGTAGGTTACCCGAGAGGGAACTTATTTCCATCTAAAGCTTATCCTAGTCACTATTATCTTGCAAATTTCCTATCGAAAGCATGTACCCAACGATTTATATCAATATATATTGCAGTCACACCCCAAGAACTTCTCCCCATACTTGAATTTTTTCTTTATTTTGTCTGTTTAGCTATACTTGTAACAAACCCCCTTTGATATTTGACACTTTTGTGTCACCCACTTGAATTACTTTGTTTTTATTCGATAATTTCTCAAACTACAGCTAATTAGAACAAAATTCTATCGTAACTACTATTTTCACTACCACTCCCTTGGGACATGACCCCAAACTGTGATTGGGTTACTATATTATCAACGATCATAGACACTCGTACCATAGGTTACTGTCGTTGGTCATGATAAGCATCAACAGATATAACCTAAAAAGTTGTTCCCATTCCTAGGCCTTCACCTCCAGTCCCATAGAGGTTGGTAAAAAAGAATGAATAAGGAAAATACTGTAGGTTTATTACTATGTTGAGACAAGTTTCCATCAATGTTCCGTTGATAGAAGCTTTGGAGAAAATGCCTGAGTATGCAAAATTTATGAAAGATTTAGTGACTAAGAAGAGGGCTGGCTATTTTAAAGATAATAATAGGTTGCAACATTGCAGTGCTATTTGTACTAGGTCACTTGTGCAGAAGAAAGAGGATCCTGTTGCTTTCACTATTCCTTGTACCATCGGGTTGTTGCATTTTGCGAAGGCGTTGTGGGATTTGGGTGATAATATTAATTTGATCCCATTGTCTATTTACAAGAAGTTGGGTTTAGGGGCTCCATAACCGATTACGATGCGATTACTTATGGTTGATAGAACTGTGAAGAAGCCCATTGGTGTTCTCAAAGATGTACTTATGAAAGTGGAGTCGTTAATTTTTCTGGTGGATTTTGTCATACTTGATTGTGAGGTTGATTTTGAGGTTCCCATCATCCTAAGGAGATCATTTCTTGCTACTGGGCATGCCTTGGTCGATATAGCAAGAGGGCAAATGACGTATCGATTGAATAGTGAAGAGGTAACTTTTAATAGTTGTAGGTCTATGAAGCAGGAAAGCGATCTCAAGTCAGTGTTATTGGTGAATCATATTGTGGAGCTAGGTTCTGATTTGTCTATTGAAAAGAGGTTGGGTGTTGATGCACTTGTAGCTGTAATGATGAAAGGTGATGGTATTGAAGACTATGATGAGTTAGTTGCCGCAGTTGAAAGGTTTGAATTCCATTCCAACCCGGAGAAATTTGAGTTAGATATGAAGAATAACAACTCTCCACCCGCAAAATTGTCTGTTGAAGAGGCTCCAAAATTAGAGCTTAAGGCTCTACCATCACATTTGAGGTATGTATTCTTGGGGAGAGATGGTACATTAACAGTCATCATTATGGCCGATTTGGATGCGGTACAAGTTGGGCATTGGTTTCTGTGTTGCATAGGTTCAAACGGGCTATTGGGTGGACTATTACGGACATAATTGGGATTCCTCCTGGTATTTGTTCTCATAAAATCCAACTCATGCCGGATCACAGGACTAGTATCGAGCACCAAATGAGACTAAATCCACCTATGCAAGAGGTAGTGAAAAAGGAAATCATCAAGCGGTTGGATGTTGGAGTCATTTATCCCATTGCAGATAGTAGTTGGGTTTGTCCTGTTTAGTGTGCTCCTAAGAATGGTGGGATTAACGTGGTTCCTAATGCAAAAAAATGAGCTTGTTCCGATGCAGCCAGTTACTGGATGGAGAGTATAGATGGACCACCAGAAATTGAATGCTTGGATAGAAAAGGATCACTTTCCTATGTCGTTCATGGATCAAATGTTGGACCTCCTTACTGGTAAGGTTTGGTATTTCTTTCTTGATGGTTATTCAGGCTACAATCAGATCTCCATAGCTCTGGAAGACCAAGAGAAGACCACATTCACTTGCCCTTATGGGACTTTCACCTTTAAACAAATGTCATTTGGGTTGTGCAATGTTCCAGTTGCTACTAGTGCATGGCAGCCACACGCAATCAAGAAAACAAATAAGTATATCTCGGCTTAAAACTAATCCCTCGGCCGGCAAGGCCCCTGTCAATTGATCTATAAAAGAAATAGATACTCCCAGGATATCATATAAATAAATAGCCAACTAGCACAAAGTTCTGATTGGGCCGTCAAGGCAACCATGATATCTATACCAAAACAAAAAGTAGGTATATATCAATAAAATACATCAAACAACTCACAAGCTTCAGCAAACCAACAACATAGACTAGTATGGCCATAACTTAGCTATACAACCCACACACTAGTCTGCAAGCCTCTAAGAGTAGTAAAGATTAGCGGGATAGGGCCCCAGCCTATCCATAAAGATATATACAACAAAAGGTAACAAAGCTCCCAACTCTGGCAGCTTCGGAGGAAAGGGGCTAGCTAACCAGATAAAAGTCAATCCTGGTGTTGAGGAGGTCTACTTGGTGATCTGTCAGGACCTGCATGCATGAATGCAGCGCCCCCAAGGCAATGGGGCGTCATTACAAAATAATGTACAGAGTATGAAAGGCAATAGACTATGAGGAGGTATCCTAATATACTGGAATAATCTGATAAATAAATCAAGGATAATATAAGTGTACTGACCTGCTCCTAAATCTAAACGTATCAAAAAAAATAAAACAACAACCTAACCAAGACCCCATAAGCTCAGCAGGTACAAACAGCATACAAGACCACCTACTCGGGCCCCCATAAGCCCGGAATATGTCAGTCAGCCTATATACCTCTATAGGTAGTCCCCTAGCCCCGTAGGCAGTCACATAGCCCTCTTAGGTATTAATATTGCCTCGTAGGCAGCACATAGCTCTCTTCGGCATCAACATAGCTTATAGAGAATTCAAAGCCCTCTTAGGTAACAACATGGCCCTGTAGGAAGCACATATCCTTCTTAGACGTCGATATAGCCCTGTAGGCAACTCATTGCCCTTTTAGGCATCCATATAGCCCTGTAGGCAGAACATAGCCCTTCTAGGCATAGATCACATTCCTGTAGCTAACCACAATGGTCCCAAGGGCAACAATAACAATCCAATTGCTAAAAGCGAGCAATTTAGTTATAGGCAACCTATACAAATAGCCTCTAAGTTGTGTCCAACATAGAGACGCTACTAATTGAATAAGATTCCCGACAAGGGAGGATATATCAACTCGAGTAGCCAACAATCAACAATAATGGCTACAAGTGTAACAAGGATTAGAACCTAATTACATTTCTCCTAAGCTTTAAGGAAACATGTTGTAAGCAGGGAATAGTCTTAACATACTTTTCCAATGAACGCTCGAAAGACCGTAGTTCCTTCACGAAAGTTGTTCCTTTATGTCCTAAGCTTCGCAAACACTATATATACACAGCTGGTACGCACCTATAAACAGTTCATAATTAATCTTAAATCAAAAGATTTTCCATATTGCCCCAACTTGTCAAAACGTCCGTAGAAATTCATAAAAACCACCATAAAAAGGTCCCGAGATGATTACCTTAGTTAACTAAGTGTAAACCTTGAAGAAACACCAATAACTACAAATTTATATCTTCAAAAAACAACTCCAAACGAAGCTAATAGATGGGAAAAATGATTGCCACGTGTAGGGATTACGTTTCAAGGCATGGGAGCAATGGGTAATGGTAGAAATCATCAAAAACTAACCGTCATCATGCTAGAATTCCATAGGAACCCTCTCTTAAGCTTTATCTCTAGTTTGGAACTGAAATGAAATGTTTTCATGGCTTAAAACGTGAAATAAGCCAACATACCATAATTTTGACCTGACCCAGATTCTGCCCCGACAGTCCCTAGTAAAACCCTCATAACTTTTTACTCTGATGTCGGTTTGATACGGGGTTTTGTGCGTTGCATACTATACTAGTAGAACTTCTATATAATGGGTGGTAGGACTTCTAACTCTTTATATATTGGGAGAAAACATCCAAGACATTTGACCCAAATTTTAGAAAAATCTTTAAAAAGGAACTTACGATAACTTTCACCAACTTTTATTTTGCCACTTACTTAACTTCAAAACTTGAGATACAACCGTTGAACACTTAAAATATGGCATACCACATCATTTTGAATTTATTACTCAACCTCCTTGTCTTTCCATGAAGATACGAGTTAATTTAGACGTTTTGAAAAGTCGAGGTATTACATCCTTCCCCCCTTAGAAACATTCGTCCTCGAATGATACCAAGTTTGTCACTATCCAGGAACCTAAAATGCAAAAAATCTAACCTAGGCGTCTCTCATGATGACATAAATTTCTAAGCAGTATAGCTCCGCAATAACAGGGCGAGCAAATATACAACGACAACAACAACAATAATAAGCAACAATATAAAAAAATCAAATAGATATCTTTCCTCACTGCACCAATATAAACTAATATGCCATCACCCTGGGATATGAAATAAGTGAGGATATTTGGACCTCATGTCATCCTTAGCTTCCCATGTCACCTCTTCTCTATTCTTGTTTCTCCACAATACTTTGACCGAAGCCACCTCTTTGGTCCTCAATTTATAGACCTGCCGATCTAATATGACAACTAGAGTTTCCTCGTAGGACAACTCCTCTATGATCTAAACATCCTCAATTGGGACAACTCGAGAAGGGTCTCCTACGCACTTTTGTAGCACAGATACACATAAAATTGGATGAACAGATTCTAGCCCCGAAGGCAATTCTAACTCATAAGCCACTCGTCCTACCCTCCGAATGATCCGGTATGGCCCAATGAATCTTGGACTAAGCTTGCCTTTTTTGCCAAATCTCATAACCTCCTTCATAGGTGAGACTTTTAAGAATACCAAGTCATCGACGCAAAACTCTAAGTCGCTTTGTCGCACATCTAAGTATGACTTCTGTCAGCTTTGAGCTGTTAGCAACCTTTCGCGTATGAGCTTGACCTGCTCCACTGTCTGTTGTACTAAGTCGGGTCAAATCAACCCTGACTCACCTACCTCGAACCATCCAATGGGGGATCTACATTTTCTCCCATACAAAGCCTCATAAGGTGCCATCCCGATGCTGGAATGATAACTATTATTGTATGCGAACTCTATAAGAGGTAAGTGGTCATCCCAACTCCCCTTGAAGTCTAGCGCACACGCTCGTAGCATATCCTCGAGTGTCAAAATTGTGCGCTCAGCTTGGCCATCTGTTTTAGGGTGAAAGGTTGTACTAAGATTAACATGTGTCCCCAGTCCTTTCTGGAAGGACTTCCAGAAGTTGGCGGTGAATTGTGCTACTCTATTAGAGATAATAGATGCTAGACACCGTGTAGCCTGACAATCTCCATAATATAGAGCCCTGCATAGTCTTCAGCTATAAAATTAGCCCTGACTGGAAAAAAGTGGGCTGATTTTGTTAGTCTATCAACAATTAACCAAATAGAATCAAATTTGCGACGTGATTGAGGTAACCCTGTAGTAAAATCCATATTAATTGCTTCCCATTTACACAAAGGAATAACTATCTCCTGAACTAGCCCAGTAGGCTTTTGGTGCTTAACCTTCACCTGTTGGCAGTTAGGACACTGTGCCACAAACTCAGAAATGTCCTTCTTCATCCCATGCCACCAATAGATCTCCTTAATATCATGGTACATCTTCGTCGAACTAGGGTGACTAGAATAATGGGAATGATGTGCCTCTTCCATAATTCGATGCGGAAGCCCTGCAACATTCGGAACACACAATCGACCACTATATCAAGGACTCCATCTCCTGCTATATCAAATGCTAAAGTCTGTTGATTCTGAGCCTTGGTTCTGAGCTGCTCTAAGCTAGGATCCTCTTGTTGCCGTGATTTTACTTCTACAACTAGAGATGATACGGGTGTGTCCTGAATTGTTACCCCTATCTTCTGCCTCTAACAATCTGACTCCTAAGCTAGCTAAATGATGAAGCTCTTGTGCTAGCTCACGCTTCTCAACACCTAAATATGATAAACTACCCATAGATCTTTGACTGAGGGCATCAACTACCACATTCGTCTTTCCTGGATGATATAAAATGTCCACGTCGTAGTCTTTCAGTAACTCAAGCCATCTATGTTGTCACAGATTTAACTCCTTTTGTGTAAATATATATTGAAGGCTTTTATGATCTCTGAAGATGTCAACATGAACGCCATACAAATAGTGTCTCCAGATCTTTAGCGCATGTACAACTGCAGCCAACTCTAAATCATTGGTTGAATAGTTCTTCTCATGATTTGTCAACAGCCTTGAAGCATATGCGATAACCTTACCATGTTGCATTAGTACACATCCCAACCCAACACCAGAAGTATCACAATACACTGCATAGCCTTCTGAACCGTCTGGCAATGCAAGAACTGGTGCTGATGTCAATCTCTCCTTTAGCTCTTGTAAACTATGCTCGCAAGCCTCAGTCCACTGGAACTTAGCTGCTTTTTAAGTCATCTTCGTTAATGGGGCTGAAATTGAAGAAAACACCTCTACAAACCTTTTGTAATACCCAGCTAACCCTAAGAAACTACAAACCTCAGTCGGAGTCATGGGTCAGGGCCAAGTCTTTACGGCCTCAATCTTTGTGTATCAACTGCAATGCCTGCTTCTGATACAATATGGCCTAAGAAAGCTATAGAGTCCAACCAAAACTCACACTTAGAAAACTTTGCATAAAGTTCTTGGTCTCAAAGAACCTGAAGGACTACTCGCAGATGATTTGCATGCTGATCTTTTGAATGTGAATACACCAAAATATCATCAATAAATATAATCACAAACAAATCTAGATACGGCCTGAATATACTATTCATCAGGTCCATGAACACTGCCGAGGCATTAGTTAATCCAAAAGACATTACCAAGAACTCAAAGTGTCCATATCTAGTTCTAAAATCTGTCTTTGGAATGTGTTTCTCATGAACGTATCTGGTGGTACCCTGATCTTGAATCAATCTTTGAGAAACACTTAGCACCTTGTAATTGATCAAACAAGTCATTTATCCTTGGAAGGGGATACTTATTCTTTATAGTTGCCTTATTCAATTGTCGGTAATCGATACACATTCTTAGTGAGCCATATTTCTTCCTTACGAACAACACGGGTGCACCCCATGGTGAAGCACTAGGCCTAATAAAGCTTTTATTCAGCAAGACTTTCAGCTGATCCTTCAACTTCTTTAGCTCAGTAGGAGCCATTCCATAAGGAGGGATAGATATGGGTTGTGTACTTGGTAGCATATCGATAGCAAAATCAATTTCCCATTCTAGAGGGATACCAGGGAGGTCGTCTCGAAATACATCTAGAAACTCATGAACTACCGTAATAGATGGAAGAGTCGGTGGTTCTGAATCTATATCATGAATCTGAACAAGATGATAAATACAACCCTTGGTAATCATCCTCCTCGCCTTAAAATAGGAAATAAACCTACCTTTCGGCGTTGCTGTATCACCTTTCCATTCCCGAACTGCCTCTCCTGGAAAGTGGAATCTAACAATCTTTGTCGGGCACTCAACATTAGCATAACAAGACGCTAACTAGTCCATACGCATAATGACGTCAAAATCGACCATCTCTAACTCTACGAGATCTACAGAGGTCTGACGGTCGATAATTTCTACCGTGCAACCTCAATAGACTCTCCTGGTAACAATAGACCCACCAACTGGTGTAGATACAATAAAAGGTCGATCTAATGACTCTGCTACTATACATAACTTCCTCGCAATAAATGGAGTAACATAAGACAGAGTAGATCCAGGATCTATCAAAGCATATACACAACGGGAGCAAACAATCAATGTACCTGTCATAACATCTGGTGATGACTTTTAGTCCTGTCGGCCGATTAATGAATATGTACGGTTCTATCCAATACTAGAACTAGATGCTCCCTCTCTGCCTCTGCCTTTACCTCTACGTGCTGAAGTTTGGGTCCACGCCTTGTAGACTTTGCTGATGAGGAGAAACCTACTGCTGACCTGATCGACTGAACTATACCACCCTAACCTATGGTAGGGCAGTTTCTCAACCCATGCCCCTCCTGTCCACAAGAATAAAAACATGTGGAACCTTGTCTGCACCTCCTAAAATGTATCCTACCGCAAGTAGCGTAATGCATCGGGGCTATCGTAGCCTGGCCTAAACCCCTCTGCTGCTGCTGCTGCGAGCCTGATGCTCGTGAACCCGCACCTGCACCTGACTATTACTGACGATCAAATCTACTACCTGGAACTGCTGTGGTGGAGGTCCAGGTGGCCTAATAGAATATCGAGGTCTGGGACCACCCTAAAAATCTCCCAGCGAACCAGCGGTCCTAAACCTCTTATGTCTCTCTCTCTAGACCCTCTCACTCATATACTGTAAATGTCGGCGATCCTCTATGCCTTGTGCAAATGCCTAAATTCACGAGATATCCATATTATCATTTAGTGCAGCGGTAGAACAAGCATCGATATAGTCTGAGTCGAGCCCTCCCACAAATCTACGCTCCCTATCATGCATTGTATCAACAAATACTGGTGCATATCTAGCCAATAAATCAATTCTTAGCCCGTACTCTCGAACACTCATGCTGCCCTGTCGGAGGTTCAGAAACTGGTCCACCCGGCCATCCTTAATCTTTCGAGGCAAATAGTGATCTATGAAAGCTTCTGTAAAGCTATCCCAAGTGGGTAGGGATGCATATTTTCCCCTAGATCTCTCCCAACCCTCGTACCACAATTCTGCAACATCGCACAATCAATAAAGTGCGTAGGGTCTTCATTGCGATCTGTCCCTGTAAACTGTGGAGGATTCAAGGCAAGAAATTCACAAACTCTCGAACTTTCGGGCCCTTCAGAAGGTCCAGCAACATCTGGCGTAACTGGTTGGCACTATTCAACTACTAACTATGCTTACATACATACTGCACTCTTGAAATCCTGATCATATGGAATAGGAGGAACTAGAGGTGGTACTGCTGGTGGAGCTGGAAGTCCTGTACCCTCGGAGGTTCCTGAAGTGGTGGAAAAGCTATAGGGGGCTGAGAAGATATCTCCCCCTAGGTCTCACAATGGGCTATCTCCACCTGTGGTACCTTGCCAGTACCCTCGCTTGCAATTGTATCTAGCCCCTGGCTAGTTGTGGTCTGTCTAGTGTCAGTCATCTCAATCTGCATACAAGTATCAATTATAAACCAGAAACCTCAACCCTTAAGACACCACTCTATAGCACGAGATGAGCAAAACAAGGATAGTCATTCTAACATGCCCGGTAGCTTCTTGCTTATCGAATGTAGTGCACAACATATTTATAAACAAGACTCTAATAGACATGGTTTGTAGACTCCTTAGGATACGACGTTGCTCTGGTACCAAGTTTTTCACACCCCAAACTCGATGGGCACAACTGGCTCCTAATGCCAAAACTCAGGCCGACCCTGCTAAACCATTTGCTACTAGCGCATGGAAGCCACAGGTAATCAAGAAAACTAACAAGTATATCTCGGCTTAAAACTAAGCCCTCGGCCAACAAGTCCCCTATCAACTGATCTATAAAAGAAACAGCTACTCCCACGAGATCATATAAATACATAGCCAACTAGCACAGAAGTCCTGATTTGGCCGTCGAGGCCACCATGATATATATACCAAGACTAAAAACAGGTATATATCAATAAAATACATCAAACAACTCATAAGCTTCAGCTAACCAACAACATAAGCTAGTATGGGCCATAACGTAGCTATACACCCCACACACTAGTCTACAAGCCTCTAAGAGTAGTAAAGATTAGCGGGACAGGGCCCCAGCCAACCCATAAAGATATATACAACAAAGGTAACAAACCTCTCAACTCTGGCAGCTCCGAAGGAAAGGGGCTAGCCAATTGGATAAAAGTCAATCCTGTTGCTGATGAGGTCTTATCGGTCGTCTGTCAGGACCTACATGCATGAATGCAGGTTCCCCAAGGCAATGGGGCGTCATTACAAAATAATGTACAGCGTATGAAAGGCAATAGACTATGAAGAGGTATCTTGATATACTGGAATAATCTGATAAATAAATCAAGGATAAGATAAGTGTATTGACCTGTTTCTAAATCTAAAATTATCAAAAATAATAAAACAACAACCTAACCAAGCCCTCATAAGCTCGGCAGGTACAAACAACACACAAGACCACCAACTCAGGCCTCCATAAGCCCAGAAGATGCCAATCAACCTATATACCCCTATAGGTAGTCCCCTAGCCCCGTAGGAAGTCACACAGCCCTATTAGGCATTAATATAGCCTCGTAGGCAACACACATCTCTCTTAGGCATCAACATAGCTTATAGACAACTCATAACCCTCTTAGGCAATGACATGGCCCTGTAGGAAGCACATAGCCTTCTTAGGCATCAATATAGCCCTGTGGGCAACTCATAGCCCTTTTAGGCATCCATATAGCCTTGTAGAAAGAACATAGCCCTTCTAAGCATAGATCATATTCCATGCAACTAACCACAATGGCCCTAAGGGCAACAATAACAATCCAATCCCTAAAAGTGAGCAATTTGGTCATAAGCAACCTATACAAATAGCCTCTAAGTTGAATCCAACATAGGGACGCTTCTAACTAAATAAGAATCCTGACAAGGGAGGATTATATCAACTCGAGCAGCCAATAATCAACAATAATAGCTACAAGTGTAACAAGGATAACAACCCAATTACATTGCTCCTAAGCTTTCAAGAAACATGCCATAAGTAGGGAATAGCCTTAACATACCTTTCCAATAAACGCTCGAAAGACCGTAGTTCCTTCATGAAAGTTGTTCCTTATGTCCTAAGCTTTGCAAACACTATATATACACAGCTGGTACACACCTATAAACAGTTCATAATTAATCTTAAATCGGCTGATTTGCCATATTGTCCCAACTTGTCTAAACGTCCGTAGAAATTCATAAAAACAACCATAAAAGGGTCCCGAGATGATTACCTTAGTTGACCAAGTGTAAAACTTTAAGACACATCAATAACTACAAATTTATATCTTCAAAAACCAGCTCCAAACGTAGCTAATAGATGGAGAAAATGATTGCCACGTGTAGGGATTACGTTTCTAGGCACGGGGCATTGTTTAATGGTAGAAATCATCAAAAACTGACCATCATCATGTTAGAACTCCATAGGAACCCTCTCTTAAGCTTTATCTCTGGTTTGGACCTTAAATGAAATATTTTCATGGCTTAAAACGTTAAATATGCCGACATACCATATTTTTTACCTGACCTGGATTCTCCCTCGGCATTCCCTAGTAAAACCCTCATAACTTTTTACTCTAATATCGATTTGATATGGGGTTTTGTGCGTTGTAAACTAGACTCATAAACCTTCGATTCGATAGGTGATAGGCCTTCTAGCTCTTTATATATTGGGAGAAAATATCCAAGACATTTGACCCAAATTTTAGAGAAATCTTTAAGAAGGAACTTACGATAACTTTCGCCAACATTTATTTTTCCATTTACCTAACTTCAAAAGTTTAGATACAACCCTTGAACACTTAAAATATGACATACCACGTCATTTTTAATTTATTACTCACCCTCCTTGTCTTTCCACGAAGATACGAGTTAATTTAGATATTTTGAAAAGTCGGGGTGTTACAGTTGCACATGAAATAGTGACCAAGTGTGGAACCATGGAGGTGGACTACGGTTTGTCGTTCCATCGACGGACCGTTCTGCACATCCGTGGTTGTCACACCCCGAGAGCACCCCCTAGGCGTAACACAACGTACTTGACCCCGAAGGGATCTTATACAATCCCTTAGCATATTCATCATTGCATATAGACATTGAATAATGCGGAAAACTTAAAACTTTACAACTTCAATGTCAAATCATCTCATAATAGAAAATAGAAAAGTGGAATGTCTAGACATAATTTTCTCAATGAAACCATCTAAGTACACATAAGAGTCTCAAATAGGGATCATAGCCCTTTACAATAGAATTGTCTCAAAAGGACAAGTACATAAGAAGTCTAATAGTCTATTACAATATGAGAAACCTAAATGTCATAATGTGTGTCCTCAGAACTTGAGGACATACCAAAAAGTCTTGGAGAAAGTCTAAGTCCACGTTTGATACTCTTAGCAACACAATCACTTCCCGGAACCTACACTTAGTAGAAAAAGGAATAAATATGGGTTAGCACAATCAATTGTACCAAGTATGGAAACCATGCAATTAAAACCATTTAAGACATGCATAAAAGGGACCTTTAGGTGAAAACATGCTATTTCAAGTTAAAAGCCATAATGCATAATCAAGGAACATTTAGCCAATCCACATTACAAAATAAAGAGACATTCATGATCATACAAAGAGCCATAACCCATACCTTGCATATATGAGTTCCATTTACATCATACCATCATAGGACACCACTCATAACCCCCTTTCAAGTTCACTTGTGCAATGTATATATGAAGTCCCATACCCCCATATATACTAAGTAAAACCATCAAGAAGTCACAAGTGTATTCACATACAAAATCAACATCATAATAGGTGAAACCAACCTTAACATCATTCATACCTTACCACATATAAAGGACTCATACAAGAACTCCTCAAAGAACCCACTTGTGCAATGCATAGGTAAAGTCCCATACCCTCACCTATACTAAGTAGTATCCCTCAAGTAGTCATAGTTAGAGTTCATAAGTCATTTACATAAGTCATGTTCACACCCTAGATCATCTTCTTAAAACATAGGGATATTAGCACTAACCGACATAGACGATGAGAGCTTACATGGAATCCGGTGTTCTACTCCCACACCGTAAGAGAGTGTTCTACTTGCCACGATAGAACTAACATAATAGCATCTAAGTGGATCCACTAGCTAATACCTATGTGGTCTAAAATAGTTAAGGAACAAGGAGATTTCTACTAGAAACCCGGACTTGCTAAACGTAGAAGGTTTCCATCTAATGAGACAACATATATATTGGGAACCTGGACTTCCTAAACGTAGAAGGAACCCATATGGGAAGCCGGACTTGCTAAACGTAAAACCTTCCATCTCATATTCATGTTCACTCAGTGCTACACTCATATCCCGTTTAATGTAGTATTAGGCCTTTACTTACACATTAATTCAATAAGGAATGTATTAGGAATTCAACCCATCATTCTTCATATAGCTCATAAGCTCTAAGATGAGAATAACCTTTCATCATAAAACCCTCAACATATAATAATGTTCATTCATAGCATAGTCATATAGCGTTCATGCGACTTACCTTCTATTCATCATACCCATGCTACCGTAATCATAGCTTAACATCCATGTTCATATCATAACATATTTGCCAACACTTGGGGTTGTAGGGAAGAGGAACATAACTCAATCACCACAATTCATAATCAACTAGCACCTCCACCTTAAGTGGATCAACAATTCAATATATGAATATTCATCAATTTGACAACCTTCATTCACAGCCTTCATGACTCATATCAAGATTCAACCCTAATTCATTGATAATAAACCACCATATATATCAACATCATAATACAATAATTAAATCTACAATTACATATTAGATTCTCATCCTTAATCCACTATTAAAGCCATATTAGGGTTTAAAGTGAGAAAGAAGGGAAAATTCATGGGTCTTCTGGGGATTTGTTCAAAAACCAACAAAACTACATTAATTCATCCATAAACCATAATATACAACCATAATTAATCACTATAAATCAAAGAAAATACATTTGGAAAGTGGCCCACGAAATTGAGAGAAAACTATAATTTGGGGAACTTTGAAATCCAATTTTGAGAGGGCCTCTTGGGGAAAAGATCCCAAGAGTGAAGAGCCACCATACCTTAGTTGATCACTTGAGAATAAATGGAGAAACTATTAGAACTTTGGGGAAGAACCTTGAAACCCTAGCTCCAATGTCTTCTTCTTCTTCTTTAGTTTTAGAGAGAGAGTTTAGAGAGAAGTAGGAGAGTTTGATTTCAATTGGGTGTTGTGAATAATGACCAATACTAATGAATTTAGACTTAAAACTCAATATATATATTTAACCCCTAAAATACCCAAAACACCCCCACTTAATTTGGGTTTGAAAGAAAAGGTCCCAAACTCCTCATTTAAATGGTCCCCCATCAGGGACCACGACCAACCCTCCTTGGGTCGTGAAGTACACCATGGACAGTGGTGTTGGAGGCAGTAGCCCCTCTCTTGTGCACAAGGCAAGACCACGGAGCCTCCACGATCCGTGGTGAAGACCACGGTCCGTGGTGGTGGCCTTGGTCATCACTTGGCCTTGTGGTGGCAAGGCCTTCAAGCCTTGGTGCCAAGTGACCTTCACGAGCCACCCCTTTCCCTCTTCAAGTGCACCACGACCCGTAGTGGTGCCTGTGGTGCCTTGCGCAGTAGCTACTCTAAAACGCCCCCAACTTCCAAAACTCCAAGGGAACTCCACGCCCTCCTTCACATGTCGTGAAGTGGACCACGAATCGTGGTCCCTCTCCCTTGGCCAAAGAAATTCCACGGAGCCTCCCACATGCCCGTGGTCATGACCACGAGCTATGGTGATGGCCGTGGAGCTTGAGGCAGTAACTCCAAGTTTGGGGCAGCCTTGGCCTTTTGACTTGGCTTGCCCCATTTTACTTGGCACCCCTCCGTTAGGCATTGAATCATAAACCCCCTCCCCCCGATAGGACACCTAGATGGTCCACTAACATAGGGGAATTTTATTTCAAACCTTCTTGACATTACGTTTAGGCTCTAGTTCAATCTACGATTTTTGGGTTGTTACAGTGGTTCACATCACAGACCCAACTTCTGGGAACTTTGATCTACAGAGGGGACCTATGGATCGTAGGTCCATCCACAAACCGTAGGTACCCACCATAGGTGGACAGTTCTGCTACTGTCCAAATTCTTTTTTTCAGTTTTTGTTTTGGTTCAGTTTTTGTTCTAAAAAAAAATCGAGTGTGTTATTGGCTTGTTTTGGTACTAACTAAGCTTCTACAGATGCTATGGCCCCCAAGCAAGCCCCAACTTATGTCGTGAAGGGAAAGTACAACTCTGTGTCTCCTTTTTTCAGGTTGATTGATGAGAATGCGGATGTGGAGTACGTTCCATCCCCTACCAGGACATCCCCCACTGGTCTACGCACTATACGGAATCAAGACCGGCAAGTGATTTTTGATGTGGTCACTACCTCCCAGTCTGATGAGGGGGTCATACAGATCGGTTCACCGGCTGGCTCTCTCTCCGCATCCGGCTCCGACTCCAGTTCTAATGGAAGCACTGCCTTAGCTTCTGAGGCTGATAGTGTGGGTGACATTCCAGTGCCCCCAAATACTGATCCTACACTAGTTGCTGAGGAACCAAATCGATGGTGTGTGGAGGGCCAATATTATACAGAGATTCCCTCATGATGAATGAGAAGGGGAAGATGGCTCGAATAGTCACCGATGAGCACCGGGTTCTCACAGGGAGCCTCCACACTGCTCCAATCATTGAGGGGCTATTCAGTCGACACTAGTGTGAGTGGATGGCACGACCCCATGCACGTACAATGAGGAGATAGTCAAGGAGTTCTATGCTACCTATGCCGCCACTATTAGAGGGTCCATCTCCAAGAGGACCAAGCTTGCAGCTCAGCCTCCATTTGTGGCTACACTAGTTCGGGGCTTTTCTGTGGACATATTTGAGATCACCCTCCGCAGGTTCATCTAGGGCTCGGATCAGACTCTTCCCATCAATACAACAGAAATAGACTATCGTATGGGCATCATCCGGAGTGGGGCATTTCAGAAGAATGCCGAGCAGTGGGAGTCCCTTATAAGGTGTCTAGCACGACATCTTGCTACTAATGTAGAGCGCGTCGAGTGGGTTCAGACCCCGAGTTTGGGTATTCAGAAGGTGGCCCTGACCTTTGTCGCTAAATTCTTCTAGCTACTGGTGTGTAACCGTGTGTCTAGGACTTAGGCGGTTAATGTGCTCACATGGGATCGAGAGGTGGTAGTTGCAGCCATGGTAGCAGGAGTTGAGGTTGATTTTGTCTGTATACAGATCGAGATGATCCATGAGAGGGCCTTCAAGGCTACCACCACTTTGACCTTCCCCTACCTCATTTCCAGCTTTGCAGGAACTCTGGTGTACCAGTTTGGCATTGTGACCAGTTACTTCAGGCAACCAAGACTTTTGATATAGGCCTTATTCAGGATGAGATCAATGCAGCTGTACCTCGCAAGGAGCCACATGTTGAGGTGCCACCATTGGGCGATGATCTCGTAAGGAAGTAGAGCAGATGCAGGATGATGACACTGCCCCTCCAGCCACTATAGTAGAAGCCCAGGCTTCTCCGTCTCAACACTAACCTCTTTGGTCGAATGTTAGAGTCGGCTCTACTTCAACTAGTAGTCTTTAAGTAAGAAATCGCTTCCGAAGGAAGGGATGAAAACACATTAGCTTTTAAACCTAAGTTTGGTGTGAATCAAGCAAGAAAGGTAAAAAGGGGTCGTTTTCTCTCTAGCCGCTAGTCAAGCCCCTAGCTCATCAAGAGCCACCCATTCTTTCAGTCCCAGCGCCATCCCTTTAGCTTGAGAATAGAGGCTCGAGGCACAGATGGCGACCCAAGGTCCAGGTCGTGCATCAGCGCCTAGATGCCTTTGAGTTGAGAGTCCTATATAGGTCAGCCCCGACTGTTGATGTGATCACCCTACAGAAGGATATAGAGAGTCTCTGTGCTGATGTCACTATACTTCTCGCTCCCCAAGAGAATGAGCCATAATCTGCACCTACGACACTGGTTGATGATATGGTGATGAGTTTCCTATTCGGATATGGTTTTCCATCACCAGAATCTTACTACTGGGAAGCGCCCCTGTTCCGGTCGTACTTCTAATTTCACTGAGACTGAGAGACGGAGGAAGAGGGAGCGCCAGTAGTTTAAAGTGTCTCGGTGGGCCTCCATAGTTGACGAGGAGATGAGACAATAGCGGGCCTGGGAGGTAGGTGTTGTATAATATAGCAGCGTGAGCACTACTGATGGTACGGTGAGAGTTGATGATAGCACTACTGAGGGTGCCGAGAGGGTAGAAGGGAGTGCTACTAATGGCATTCTGAGTATTGATCTAGCAGACTCTGGGAAACCAGACCCACTCGCTGCTGGAGTGGTCTTCGGCGCATGTGCGCCACAGGTTTGCTTCACCCTATCATTTGCTTTGTATTTTTTTGTACATTGGGGACAATTACACTTTATTTTGCTGGGATGGGGTAAACGGATTGTGAGTGATAGGGTGAAGTTTGAATAAACCCAACTCATAATCCTTTCTTGGGATTTTCTTGCCTGTGTTCTTTTCTCCCAAGAGACTGTTTAATTTCTATTGAATCGACATGTTTATGAATGTATGTCTAGGAGTAAGTAGAAAACATAAGTTCATATATATTCATAGCATAAGGAACCCACACCATAACCCCTTTACAAGTCTACTTGTGTAATGTATAAGTGAAGTCCCATACCCTCACTCACACTAAGTAAAGCTCATTAAGAAGTCATAAGTATAGTTCATGTTCATAATTCATATAAAGCATGCATTTAACTCATAATTATCATATCATAAGAGAGACATACCATGCCTACTCTCAAAGTCTACTTGTGCAATGCATGAATGAAGTCCCATACCCTCACTAATATTAAGTATAACTTCTTGACGAACCATAATACATAACTCATATTCTTATCATATAGGGAAATAGCCTTAACCGACATAGACCATGTGAGCTACATGGAATCCGGTGTTCTACCCCCACACCTAAAAGAGGTGTCCTACTTGCCTAAGGTAGAACATACATTTTATGTTTTAGGTGGATGCACTAGCTATAGACCTATGTGGGCACATAGTTATGGGATATGGAGATTGCTTCTAGAAACCCTAACTACTAACGTGGAGGTTCCCATCTCATGAGATAACCATACTGGGAAGCCAATTACTAGCGTGAAGGAACCCATCTCATACTCATATCCACTCGGTGCTAAGAATAATTCCCTTTAAATTCATATTAAGTCTTTACTTAAGTTCAGGTTCCTGAAAGAATGCACTAGGCACTCAAACCAACATAATATCATAATAGCTCATAGATTCATTAGGTGAGAATGCCCTTTCAACCTTAGAATCATCAATATGTGAGTAAACCTTTCACATCATATTCATAGTGTGATCATGAGAATAACCTTTCATTAAACACAACAAGATCATCATAGTCATAATAATTCATGCATAATAAAGTGCAAGGGAAAGAGGAGAACTACCTTTCAACAATACTACAATTGCACAACAATTATAAGATATTCACTTTCTAAGTGAATCATAAGCTTATACACAATTCTCATAAAGATGTACAAACCCTCATAACTTTTCCCTTCAAGGGTCATGAATCACAAGCAACACCTTAGTCACATCATAGTCATATTCATACATGGGATGTATGTGTGTGATTGTCCTTCCAATGGCACAACAACAACATTCTCATCATAGAAACTTCACTCTCAAAGTGTTCATAAAACATGCACATAATATCATAATCATACATACCCCTCATATCTTGAATTCAAGGTTCATTGATCGTGTTAAGTCAACATATCTAGCATTCACTATATTAGACATGGATAGAATCATGACTCAAGTAGATAATTTACTTCATGCATAAACTCATGTGATCATAACATAGGTTATGTGGGTGAAGTATTTTCACAATAGTTCCATATACAACTCAACATACATAATAGATTCCTTCTTAAAGCCTTAACACCCTTAGTTTATTCATATTAGCTTTTACCCTTAAAGCCCCAGGAGTCATCTTCATATCACAAGCCTTACTCTCAAGCAATACTCTACATGGTCATCATGTAAACCCAATTCTCAAGGTAAACTAACCACATGCTTCATTCTTACTCAATTATAGTCCTATAGAATCAAGTAGACTAAATCTCAATACCACTTCAACCATGATTCATCATGTAAGCCATAATCAATTTAGTGAATATCTACAAGCTTTACTTATAAGCAATTCATGTCTAGGTGATCTAATCTAAGGAAATTCATCAAGAAGTTCATCAATCTTAGAAGGTCACATCTAAAGCCTCAATTTGCCTCTGTCATGACATAGCCCTAGGCCACATAAATTAACCTTAGAATCTTAGGTTAATCAAGTATACATGTAGAATTATACTAAAATCATGCAATCACATCACAATCTACTCACATCCAATCAATTCGAACAACTTTCAACAACATTCATAATGTAAAGAAGAACTATAACTAGGATTGGGGAACTCATGGATTCTTTAGGAATTCAAGTTAAAATAATATAAAATCAGTAATACATCCGTAAACAAACATAATTCAACCTTTAAAAGCAACTTTTAAAGGAATCCATGGGGTTAAGTTGAACCCCTAGGTATTTGGAGATTTCTAGATTTGAGATAAAAGCTTTTGAAGGGACTCCTTGGGTGATAGCTACCCAAGGATGAAAACTTCCATACCTTATTAAGATTCCCACACTAAATTGAAGAAGAAAGAATGCTCCTTGACCCCTAGACTTGACCTTGATCTTGTTCTTTAATGGAGGTTTTCTAGAGAGAGAATATTTTTTTAGAGGAGGGGTGGTTATGATTTGGGGTTTTGAGATATAATGAGTTACTAGGGTGTTTAATGACTTAAAATACTTTTTATATATGAATAAATATAATACTTTTTATATATGAATAAATACTATATTAAACAACCTCTACTTAAAACTAATTAAAAATGAATTATGTAACTAAACCCACCCGTTGGCCGAGACATAGCAGAACTGTAGGCCACGACTCACGCCTACCACTCACGGATCGTGAGTGGACCTATGGGTCATTCTTCTAGTTCATAGGTCAGGTCTACAGCTCCTAAAATGGGGCCTTAACCCACGACACCTTCCCACGGGGTGTGGGTCCATCTACTGTCCGTAGATGCACATCCAGTGGGTGCCCGTTTTGGGCAGTTTTGGATGAACTTGTTAGGGTCCTCCTCAAGGACCCTTGGTTGGTCCTTGGGGTGTTATACCTTGAAGTTTAACCCCTATAACCGTCATTCTAAGCTCGGGAACTTGATTTACAACATAAGACCCCACATCAAACTCAACAACACACTTGTAAGGCTTTGGTTTCACCTACTAGATTTCCGGGTTGTTACACTATGAAGAGGAAACAGAAAGAAAAAAGGGTATGAAAAGAATTTTGTGTTGAAAAGAGAAAAAGAAAAGATGGAAGAGGATGTGACTTTGTGCAAAAGAACAAAAATATGATAACTAAAGTGAAAGAAAAAGAAGAAAGTGAAAAATAAGAGCCACAAAGTCAAAAGTCACATCCATGTTGAAAAAGGATGTCAAAAATAGATTGAGAAAAGAGGTAAAAATCCAATGTAATGTAAAGGAGGGAAGAAAGTCACTAAAAAGTACCCAAATGTACCACACCTGAGCCTACGTTACTAGCTAAGAAAGTCCTATAGTGATCCTAGCAACTAGTTTGGAGAGTCTAAGCAGTGAAAATGAGGGCAAGCCTATGGTATTGAGCACTAGCTGTACTTGAAGTCACTTCTGAGCGTGAGTATTGCATGAATCCTAAGAAACTCAAAATTCATATCTTCTGTGTGAAAAAGATTTTGTAGGAATATAGGCTTGGACGTGGTAAAGTGAGATGACAGTTGAAAATCTGCAGAAGTGGCCACCCACGAAAGGACCTATAGACCGTAGGTCCTATGACGGTCCCTCGATGGTGGGGGTAGTTAGGAGGTTCAGGGAATTCTGACCAAGTGTGGAATAGCGGACTAACCTATGGACCATAGGTCGACCTACGGGCCGTCCTGCATGTCCCTAGAAGATGAACTGGGAGTCAAAGTTCTAGTACCTGATGAAAATCCTAAGTGTAGAGCCACAGAAGAGGACCCACGGACCGTAGGTCCTGCACATTCGTCAGTGATTAACTGGGAGTTGAAGGTTCCAACTGTTGCAGAAAAAGTCTAAGTGTTAACCAACGGAGAGGACGTACGGACCATATGTCGATCCACGGTCCGTAAGTCGACCAACGGTCCATAGGTCGAGTTGTTGATCAAAGCCGCGTCTAAAAAGTTAATTTCCTTATTTTTTTTCCTTTTGTTTAGGACATTTTTTCTATAAATAGGGTATGTAAACATCGTTTTTAAGGGTTAAACATTATTGTATACTTTTAGTTCTTAATATTTTCTTGGGAATTAACTTGCAAACTTTGGCAATTTGATTTTCGAATTTCCTTTTATAAGATTTTTTCTTTGGAATTCAATTCGAGATTTCGGGTTCTTCTACTCTAAACGTAAGTTCATGAATTTTTATTATCAAAACATGAATTGTGTTCTTTCAAGAATGATTAGCTAAATCCACAACTAGGGTTGTGGGAACCATGAGAAATTAACAATAATGAATAATAACTAAGTAATTCTTGAATAGTATTGATGCATGCATTGATAATTCTCTCTTTGAAGTCTTTTTAACGAGTGCACGCATTATAACTCGCCTTGTTGCTACTTGCCGGACCAAGGAGGTAGTTAATAAGAAAAGAATTATCAACAGAGATTTAGTGTGATATTATCTAATAGTCTAATGTCAATTGGTGTGAGGGTGAAAACTATGCCATATATTGAAGTGATGTCTAATCTGAGGTAAATGCAAGGGTTAGTAAATTATACACACGTAGCTGGACCAAGGTGCGAGGTGAAATTCCCTATTTGGAGGACCAATCACTTAGGGATACCTAACTTACCAACTTTTCATGTAAAACACTAGGAAATGATTACTATTATTAGGATTACTGCGTTAAGAGCTTAGAGGGAATGCATACACCCTAGTTTCTCTCTCTTATTGATAACAGCAAAGCTTCAATCTTGCTCACTTGATACTTAAACAACCAATTGTTACTTGCTTACAAACCTCCCCCCCTCCCTTTACTTACCTGTCTCAGAAATAAGTTGACTAAATGAATATAATAGTGAGTTAAGTTTAAGTCTGAACCATATTCCTCGTGGGCTCGACCCCAACCTCCATGTTAGGTTCTTTGTTTGATAACGATCGCTTATACTTCTTTAGGGAAGTGTAATTTGAGTGTATCAAGGGTTTGACTAGGTGTTGAAAGAATTGAAAAATGACTTCTCTACCTCAAACAATGACATCTCATTTGGTGTCTATTAACCAGATGGAAATGCAGATGTGCAAAATCTCCACTCATCTCACTTATAACGTTCAAATGTACTCCTTAAAACCAATTAAAAGGGACAACAGTCGTTGTCAATAAATACCAAGTGAAGAGTCAAGGTCGAATCTCACAGAGAGTGATATATCGTGGAGAATTCCTATCAAGAGATTTGGATTTTAAGATCGCTCATTTAAAATAGTAAGAACAAAAAGGGTGGTGTAACGTACCATATTTTGCATATACTAGTTCTATGTGAGTAGTGAGGGTTTGAAATAGGTTTGACAATATTCGAAAGAGGTTTGAGGCTAAATAGGGTAAGTAAAGTATAATTTGTCATAGTAATAACCTACTTGCTTAAGGTACTGATTCGGATGTCTTATGTAATTAAGTTACTTACGTACATGTGCAGCTTACGTAGAAAGGATGACATAGGTTCTTAATGGTAGATTAACTGCTGACCTACTTAAATAAGTAGTAAGTAGGTGAAGCACCTACTTAGGAAATATGTGGACTGCATTTTAAAAGAAAAGGGCAACTAGGTGATGCAGCTACTTAAAGAACTTGTGGCAGAAATTAAGGGAGTGATGTACCTGCTTACTTAAAGTGAGGGACTAGATATTTCTACATATTTCTTAATGTAAAAACGTCCATAAAGGATCCTTAAGAGAATGAAATTCATTTCATATATCTCTCACTTGTTCTACAACAATTTACTCCCAAAAAGAAACCCTAGAAGCTCCAAAGTGCTGGCCTGCAAGTTCACCATTAAAAATCTGAGGAAACCCTCTATTTTTCAAGTAAAAGTTGGTGTAACATCTCCCATCTTAAGAAATTCAAGAGGAGGAACTGATTTCACCTTAAGGTAAGGCTACTGCCATATGTTAGTTTTTTTTAAAAAGTTTGGATTCGTAAGAATATGGTCTGCTGATTAAGTAATCCTTCATTATTCTCAAGATAATTTGGAAAAGACAACCTAAACCTCGAAGTTAGCAAGTGAGGTTGTTGTCCAACAAGGTGAGTTACTGAAATTTTTATCACTCTTTTGTGCTTGAATCGGTTAGGGGATTTGATATGTGTTAATGAGCTGAGAATTGTTCCTTTTACATGGTGTGAGTTTGGGGATTGTTCTGGTTGATTGTGCATGTTGGGACAGCCATGGAGGGGAATCCCCTTTAACTCAATTGTTAGCCCATTTGAGCATTTTAAATGTAATGTTAGTTGGATGCTCAAGGGACAGTGGTTGGAAACCGTGAGTTCATATTGCTACTGCCACATTCTGATGTTTAGAAACTCATTTGTGTATAGTAACATAAGGAGGCATGTGCAGAAGTCATGAGAACTTGTTAAAGGATAAAACGGTAAAAGGTGCAGTAACGTACCATCTAATTGGGCGTTGCATGAGCTTGCTGCCTGCAACCCCTTTGTATACTGTTTTGCATATGTTATAAAGCCCGAGGAGTTTCAGGGACCTTATTAGAATGTCGTATTGTATATGATGTTATTAAAGGAGAAGGGGTGGAATGCATACCATCGGTTTGATAAGTATGGGTTTGCTGCCTGATTACTGTTTGCCAAGTTCAAGTAGCCCAATCTGTTAGGTAGCTACTAATATTAGTTGTGTTACTTATTTCATTGTAGATTAATAATCGGAAAGGAAGGAGGTTAATTCGTTGTACTATCTGAGTGGTACAGCAAGGTATGTAAGGCTATTCGATTCTATATTATTTGGCATGAACTCTGCTTGTGTCACTACCAACAAGTGAGCTTCCTAAGTGCTCTTTCAAGTAAAGGACGCATAGTGGCAGCGTACAATCCCAAACACAGCTAACAATATTTCCCCTCTCCTTAGTGTGTCGAATTATTTCAATATATGTGCATCTTTACTTTTCCAAGTATTGGTATGAGAAAAGGGTAATTTCAGCAGTAGCTTTGTGATTCCTCCTGTCAATCAAATGAGGTCCATTGTGTCATTTGATTTCTTATGTAATTCATTAGTGTTACATTTCCATCTTGTGTTATTGTTACTGCCCTAAGTGCATATTCACATGTTTCCTACTACTGATCCACAGTTCTGATGCTCAAAAATAATTATGACCACCAACATAACAATCTCAAAGATTAAAGAAAATATATGAAGCGGTATATGTGTAAGGGTGGCAGCCCAGGGGCAAAAGCCTAGCATGGGTCGATCCCAATTGGTGTATAAGGGTGGCAGCCTAGGGGCGAAAGCCTAGCATGGGTCGATCCCAAATTTATATATTTGAGGACAGCATCTCAGGGGTTAAAATGCCTAGCATGGGTCATCCTCTTTTACCACTGATCAATTGGTTATTTGTATCACATGCTTTACAGAGTTCGCAATGTAAAGAAAATTACAGAAAAGAATATAATGTACATGATCCCACAACAGCAACAAGGGTGGTCTTTAATCTGATCTATGCATTTACATATTGATACTTGATTTCAATTGAGCTCTTGTTTACATATGTTATTCCCTTACATATTTAGTACATTTTTCGTACTGACGTCCCTCTCGGGGGACGCTGCATTTCATGTTGCAGCCATAGGTACTCCAGCTAGTAGACCTCCCCAATAGGAGCACAGGACACTCAGCTGCTATTGGTGAGCTCCAAGTTGATTTGGGGCTTAATCGAGTCTTTGGCATCTATTTTGTTACCGTATAGTAGTAAAGGGTAATGCGGGGCATTGTCCCGACCTAAACTAAGGTTGTCTATCTTGTAGAGGCTTTGTAGACTAATGTATAAAGTTTGGTTGTGTCTTGTCTCTTAACAATTGTGGCCTCAACGGCCCAAGTGTTGTACATATGTTTTGGGCCTGTCTATGTCGGTCTTTTATCACTACAGGGCATATAAGCTTGTCATAGCTTCATAGTTATCATAGTTAAATGTATGGTAAGTGCAGGTTGCAAGTTGGTTCTCCCGGGCCATTTAGACATCGGGTGCCTGTCCGTCTTAATCAGATCTGAGGCGTGATAGGTGGATACGTCCACCAAGTCTATATAAGGTTTTGATTATCAATTATCGCAATTAAACTAAAATGTTGAAGATTTCAAGAGTTAACAACCAATCTAGGGGTGCAGGGATTGGAAATCGATTTCACATAGGGGTAATTGTGTTGCTCTATAGTGATGAACATTCATGAATAAACTTAGTCATCTTCATTGACGCTAATCATCTTTCGATCTCAAACCATCTATGCATAGAATATCCTTAAGTCTCATATAAATTTATATCTAAACAACCCAATACCTTGCTCTATTCTCTCTTACAAGATCAGGGCAAATTGATCTAACCCATAACTTCTGTTTTCAAGCAAGTTACAGACATCGAACCTAAATTGCTAGTATCAGACTAATTAACCATTCCAATCAATCTCTTTCGAGCATCAATCAGAGATTAGAAGTAGGAATTAAGTTTGGAACCTTAACCCATAAATTAACCCCCATGCTAATTAGACTAAATTCATGTATGAACAACATAAAAAATAGAGCATAGCATAATACCCACTACATTAAATTAACACCTAACCCCATAATTGGACCCCTAGATCTTGGGTTTTAAGCGACCCATCATTAAAAAGTAAAGAGATTAGACCTTCCATGAAAGAAGCCATGGATAACATGAAATTAAGAAAAACAAATAAACCCACTTCGGATTCAACTTAAATTTTTCAAGCACAAAGTTGTAAAATCTAAAAAGCTAGAAAAGTGTTCTTCAAAAGTAATGTGTTTTCTCTCTCTAGACTCTTCACACAAAAATCAAGATTTTCTATTCTATGTCATCTCATCTCTAATTTCTCCCTACTTTGGGATATTTATAATTTTTCAAAATTACTCCCAAAATTCCACTAGGCGACTCAGTCAGTGACTAATGTAGTGCTTACCAAACTTGTTCAACGCATTGTCTCTTGCTCTTCAGCTGGTCTTTTGATGCGTTAGGCTTTAGGTGTTTTGATCCTTAGTTGGTGAACTCGATTAAGTCAACCTTTCACGTTTGATGAATTGATGAATACCACCTTGGTTCGCCTTTCGAGCATTCAATCTTTTCTTTGCACAATGTCCTTTTGGGAGATGTTCACCAAGGCCACCTTTCTGATTTGGCTCATTGCCTTCTCCACTAGAGTCTGATGACCTGATTTAATAGACATGAGTGCTATGCACCGTCTTGAGGTCGTTCTCACTTGGCGATCCACCCATTTTTTATGCGATCAACAATGTATAGTTTGCATTTTTTTTAAACATTTTTGGCCATTCTTTCAAACATCAATCCTCACCTTGTCCAATTGCCTTTATATGTGAAAATCATCAACGTTTAATCAGAATAGGACAATATTAGGCATTGAGGACTCTAATTATTGAGCTAAATTGACCTTAAATAAATGAAAATCTACCACTCATGAACACCCCCACTTAAACTTTTGCTTGTCCTCAAGTAAATCAAGAGCACAAAAATCTCAATAAGGGTGTCTACAACAATATTCAATGAGTGCTAACATGCAAGTGCCATAGCAAGACTGTTCTCAATAACATGTTACCCTAGATCATTATCAAAAACATCAATTGATGACTAGCCGGTCTCAACACAAGCTCAAGCTCACTTTAGCTTCTTGTCTAATCCAAGAACATCTTTCAACAAATGCATTCAAGTGCCCTCACATCAAGAATTATCCAATGCTCTCATAATAACAATTCAACAAACGTGTAAGGAATCAATACAACTCTCATTCTCTCAAAAAAAAATACACAAGCTTTGTCCTATAGGTTTGCACATATTTTCCAATCATCACATACCCTAGTTCATGCAAGATCTCAGGGTCTTTTAGGTTTGAAATGGGGCTGCGGGTTAAGGTATGTTCAATTTGGATTTTTTACCTTTGAAAAGCATATTGTTGCAATTATCATTACCTCTTTTGAGGTTCTTTTCCTTATTTTTCATTTGAGAACCCAAACTTTTACTAGTCACTCACTTTATTTGGAATCCCCTTTATTTCATTCACTTCTCTTTTTCATTTTCATTTTCCAAAAGCATCTTCATCAAAATTAATCTTTTTTTTATAAGAAGGGGTTCCTTCTTTTTGTAACAACTTTCAAAGTTGAGTCTCTTTTCATCTTTCTTTGCCTTTCACTTGGTTTCCATTCTTCCTTCCTTTCCACACCCCCAACTTAGGCCAAAGGCCCATGTTGGCTATCCAAAAATAACAATGCTTCAAAAAGGGTTTTTGGTGAGAAGGTAATGACAATTTTGTTCAAGAGGGTTGATTTAGTTTTCTTGCCAACAAATAGGTTAGGCTCAAATGGTGCAAAAAAGGATGCACACCCTTACAAGGTGGTCACAAAAGATTATGGGCAATTGGGTCCCCTCTTCAAATTGTTTCCCAAGATTGTCTCATATTCACCAATATTCAAACAATTGGACTAACAAGGCAAATTCTGGAACTCCACATACATGCTTTCAAGTAAGACCTCACCACTCATGACACTTCAACATACACTCATTTAGCACATTCCAAGAAGATCAAATGTGTACGTACGATGTTCATTGCAAAACTAACATCAAAACACAGCTAGTCAACAAAAGATTTGAAGAAATCACTAAAAAGATGAAATGCGTACGTGTGATGTTCATTGCAAGACTCACATCAAAACACAGCTAGTTAACAAAAGATTTAAAGAGATCACTAAAAAGTGAAACCACATCGATTTCATTCTCGCAACACCAACTCTATACACCATTCTCATCATGAGTATTATTTATGACATCAATATTGAACACAATAGATCCTCAAATTATTATCAATAAAAACTTTAAGTATTTACGATTAAAAATTCATGGGGAGTTGCAAATATAAGAGAGACCAAAATATAAACAAGAGACACACTTTTACCAAAAGAACACAATAATAAAAACAAATGCAAAGAACTACAATTATTCAAAACTCAAAATAACAAAATACAATAAAAAGGGGAATATTGGCATAGAGGCTCTAACCCCACTAAAAAAAAATCTAGCAAGTGTCCTCAATGAAATATAAACAAAAGTATTGGCAGGTCGAGATAAAAGGATCCCCCTTATAGGTTATGCCTTTGGAGCACTCCCGATTTGAGTCTCAGGTGGGGAAGCCTCAAAAGGGACATCAATGCATGGAAACAAGATCACTAGAGGCAACAGGAAAGACTTAACTGGGCATCAATGCCCATCTTAGCAGTCAGAGGGACGGGGTAGTCTTGAGTGACTCCACTAGAACCAACATCTAAAGTCTCCCTTAGGTATCTCTCCAGGACTGCCTGAGGAATGACCTCCTCGTTCTCCTGTAAGTTAGTCAACATCTCTACAACCCCATGCTCCTTCTCCCACAGCTCTTCCTCATACATCTTTTCAGCCAAGTAATCCTCGGTCCTCTCAATCTCATCATCCACAACATCACCACTTGTAGCAATCTCATGGATGCTCATTAGAGATAGGCACAATGCTCGGTATCTCAGACATGGAGGCAGGTGCATCCGGTAGGGGAACCTCACCCAAAACCATGGATATATATATAGACTACAACTGGACTACCTTTGATCGCAAGGTAGTAAGTTCATCCTTCATGGTGTCTAGTGAACAAGAGCTACCACCAGCCTTCTCTCGATCCTTTAATCTTATTGTAAGGTCTTCCAACCTCACACTATGACTCTCAACCGTCCCCTCACACTTGACCAGTTTCTCGATAAATGGAGATAAGGAATTTTTAATGGCATGATCAATTATCTTTGGCATGTCTATCTCAATCTAGGTGGATCAAACATCTGCTAATCAGGAAAGACTCCCCATCTGGTAAATCAATGCCTAGGTCAAAGTGGGACTGGCAATAGAAGATATGGGAGGTCTCACAGCAGCATCAACACATACAAATATAATGGTACTAGGGCCAGTAGTAAATAAAGGTGTAGAAATACTTGCCTGCTCCACAGAAGGAGTAAGTGTGCTAGCCTCATCTGCTAGTGTAGTGGGATCAACAATAAACATCGAATCTGGTGGTGGCGCTTTCTCTGAGCCGCATCTTCTTGCCAGTACTCAGCCTCAATCCTCTTAATATCACTGGAGAAGGCTGGAGTGATCCTAAAATATCTGCCAGGTGGTGACCCACGAGGCAGTGACAGACGGACCGTGGTCTGGAGAACGGCCCGTCCTGCACGATCGTCACTAACTTCAGCAACTTTTTCCCTGGACCATGGACCATGGACCCACCGATGGTCCGTAGGTCCAGTAGTCATTCCCTCCCTGGATAATTTTTGAATGGCCAATCCACGGACCCACATACGGTCCGTAGTCCAACCCACGGACTGTGGATGGCACCTGGAACTACTAAAATTTACTAGGCTTCCCTCTTTCGAATCTGGGGTGTTACACCTTCTTGAGTAAATATGTGACTTGGGGTACTATTCCATTTGGCGTCTTTTCTTAGTTCATCGAAACACATTCGATGAATCTCCAAGTGGGAGTGGACATCGTCTTTTATGCATGTTTGTTTACATTTTGCACTATAAATTTTGGCGAACTTATGTTAGACCATTGAAACCAACTGGTAAATCACCGAGTTGGAATAGACTTCACCAATCAAGCTTGAGTTCTTTGAGATTTGGTACTGTCCTTTTTTGTCACGACCAGTGCCTACACCCCAGACATGACACGGCGTACAAGACTTTGAAAAGTATCATACAAGACTCATAGCATGTCATCACATAAGATAATAGAAATAGTACGGAATTTAAAACTCTATTAATTAATACAATTGAAAACATCATTTAAAACATCGGAAGTCTACTAGTCTCACATGGCCATCTAAAAAGAATCTTTGAATCAAAAGTAGGGTCACGACCCTTTACAATAGAAAGTCTAAAAAGAGTCTATTACAATGAAAGACAAGAAACATCAAAAGTCCTTGTCCTCAAATCCATGAGGACATACCACTAGCCTTGGAAGAACTCAATCCAAGCTTGAACTAGAAGAAGTCAACTCACTTGCCGGAACCTACACTTGCTAGAAATTAGAAGAAATATGGGTTAGCACATTTAATGTACTATGTATGATAACCATGCTTACAACGGACATTTTGGTTGAAAACCATACGTAAGCCAATTTTAAGAAAACATCATGAACTTTAGCAAAACGCATAAGATATAAAATTTAGCATATAAGCCATTTCATCACATTAGAACACAATCAACATGTAAGCCATTTCATCACATTAGAGTCTTCACCTTAAGTAACCCCAAGCTATACTTTATGCAATGTATGAATAGCGTCACATACCACCATCCACACTAAGTACCACATTAAGGCCACTAAAAGTGAACTTACCATTCTTCCTTTTCATCTTTAGACCATACTCATACATAAGGAAAATAAACATTTTATAAGTCATGACAAGGAAAGTAACTCATAATACAATCCAAGTAAAGCATACTTCATCACATTAAGCATATAAGACAGCATTCTTCATTAGCTTCATTAAGAGCACCTTCATTCATTAGTCATTAAGACATTAGAGAACTTACTATAGCCCTCTCCAAGCCTGCTTGTGCAATGCATGGATTGCATCCCATACTACCACCCACACTTCATAGAACCTCTTGAGTAACCGTAGTGCACATCTCACGTGATGGGAATAAGCTTTAACTGACATAGACCATGTGAGCTTAACATGGAATCCGGTGTCATGTGCCACACCGAAAAGAGTTGGTCTACTTGCCTAAGGTAGAACCGGTTACATTTTAGCTTAGGTGGATCCACTAGCCAATATCCTATGTGGGCACATAGTTATGGGATAAGAAATATGTTCATTGGAAATTGGTCTAACATAGGGAGAACTTCCATCTTACCATATCCACTCGGTACTTAACCTCTATTCCCATAGAGTAGTTCATTAATATTAACATTATTGCACTTGAGAGGGCCACCAACATTAGGTCTACTGACCCAAAGTACATTACACATGAAAGGGCCACCACCATTATGTCTACTGATTCAAGGTACATTATTAGGATAGCTCATTGAATCCTCAAGAAGGGCCACCACCATTAGGTCTACCGATTCAAGGTTCATCATTTCAAACATGAAAGGACCACTAACATTAGGTCTACCGATTCAAGGTTTAGCATCATATTAGTTTCTACACTAATCATGACGAGCAACGAACATTAGGTCTACCGGTTCAAGACATAGCCTAGAATACTTCATCATATATTTAGGAAAGGGCTACCAACATTAGGTCTACCGGTTCCATGTTCGTTAAGTCAAGGCGCATTCATTATGCAAGAAGAGGATGCATAAGCCTACCAATTCAAGATACAACATTCAAGGTCACATTCATCAATACAAGAAAAGGATGTCTTAAGCCTACCAATTCAAGATGTAACCTCACACTATAGAAACTTTTCACATTCTATCACCATCATTCATGAGTGTTAATTGAGAATATACTTTCAATAATAACACAATTACATTATAAACATGATCATAAGACTTTCATGAAAATCACACAAATATACTTCACAGTGTAATCATACATAAATCCTTCATGAAATTGGCTTCCAAGGCTATGAATCAATCTAAACCCAAACATCTCAAATACTACATTAGATAACGAAATTAACATGATTCAATAACTAATTCAATATTAACATAAACAATTCAACATACTTTCATGATCAATCAATTCCCAATCAAAATTCACAACTTAGGATTTTGGGGGAACCATGGGTTTACAGGAGAAATTCACCATAATTCATCATTAATTCAACAATCCATTCATAATTCATCATAAATAAACCTTTGAAAACATTTTGGAAATGAACCCATGCATAGATTGAAAACCCTAGGTTTTTGGGGGTTTTGGAAACTTGAAATCATCTTTTGATAGGGCTCCTTGAATGAAACTTAATCAAGGATGAATACTACCATACCTCTATAAAATAAAATCCCCAAAAATTGAGTGATAATGGTGAGATATTGACCTTGAAAGCTTTAATCCTTCTTCTCCAATGGTGGTTTCTAGAGAGAGGATATTTGAGGGGAGGAGGTTTCTATTTTGAGTGTTTGGGAATAATGAGTTCTAAAAGGGAGTTTAAAACCTTTAAAAGCCTTAAAATACCTTAATAAATCAATAATAACCATCCCCAACTGCTAACTAATTAATTATGAATTTACTAAGTTGCCCCTTTGGATTTCTTCTAGTGATAACCCATGAAACTCCACCCACGGACCGTGGGTTGGTCCACTAGCCATTATGGTAGTTCGTGGTTTGGTTCTGGAGCATGTCTTCTTGGCCCTTGACCTACGGATGGGTTCCATGGTGCGTGGATGGACCTGCAGGGCGTAGGTCCCATCCGTGGGTCACAACCTTTTTGACAGCTTCTGGTATTTTGGCAGCTTTGGGGGTTAGACTTTAGGGTCCCCCTCAAGGACCCTTGGTTGGTCCTTGGGGATCATACATTGACGCTTAACCCCTAAACTCCTCAAACTAAGCTCGGGACATCACTTCACAACATGAAACCCCATATCAAACTCAATCACACACTCGTTAGGCTCTAGTTTCACTTACTAGTTTTTCCAGGTTGTTACATCATCTCCCCTTAGGAACATTCATCCTCGAATGACACTTTAAACACCTTAGGGAAATAAAGACTCAAGAATAGAAGCCCATAATGCATGAAATGTCATAAACCATGGACAAAACTAGGAGGAAACATCAACTCCATCGCAATCATACTCAATGCATCACAAGAAAGTAGGAACTACATCTACAAACTCATTATGCATGAAAACTTCAACATTTCTCATTTTATTGGAGGAATTACCTTCTCCAACTCACATCATGCTCATTTCAACTTCATAAAGCAAATTATGCAATTCTTCTCAAAAGCACATTTAGGCATGTTCAACGTTTAACCTCCTAAGGCATATAGGCAACTCATACTAAATGCACATCAATATGAGGAATATAAATCATAAAAACTCATTTTCTAATTTAAATGTAAATTCATCAAGAACATGCTTAACATAAGGAGACCATGGAACACATAATCACACATGACTCTAAAACATGAAACAAGCTACAAGGAACTCTTGGTCTCAAGCTTGAATAGGAATAGAAGGAAAGAGATAAGGATATCGGAACTCTCAACAACCTTTTTATTCAACATACCATCTCCCCCTTGGGAGTAAACCCAAACTAAGGCTAACATGAAAATATAATAAGGACCTTAACAAGACATTCACAACTATAAGAAATCACCTCTTACCGGTGCCTTTATCTGAAAGAGCTCATTTTCCCTCTTTAGCTTGAAGTACATAGAAATGATTTTTCTTTGGAGCATCAAGATCTGGGCCATTAAGAGAAGCTTGTTTGACCTCTCTTCCTTTGGTCCTAAGAGTAGGGCAATCTTTCACTTGGTAGTCATTCTTTCCACAACCATAACACCTACTTGTACCTGCTAGGCAATTTCCATGATGCTGGTTTTCCACAATTGTGGCAAGTAGGTTTAGAAAATGGAGGTCCAGTTCCTTTCTCTTGGTTAACCCTGGGAGTGCTTGAAGAATCTTGTTTAAAATCTCTCTTTTTGAACCTTGGTTGACCTTGCTGGTCGGACCTAGTTCTCTTCATTTCCTTATTCTTCCTTTTAAGTTTGGACTCCTCAATAGATTGAGCATATACCATGAGCCTAAAAATATTCATGTCTTCATGGAGCATTGTTGTATGGCACTCTTCCTCAACTAGGTCGAACACACCCGTCACATACCTACTAATCTCATCCCTTGGGTTAGACACCAAAGATGGAGCATACTTAGACAATTGGGTAAATTTCAAAGAATACTCTTGAACATTCATGTTACCTTGCCTAAGATTGATACATTCTTCCACCTTAACCTCCCTCTTCTCACGGGGAAAGAACCTACCAAGGAATGCCTCCTTGAAGACTTCCCAATCTATATGCCCCGCTCCTACCAGCCTATTACCCTTCCATTGAGTGAACCAAACTTGGGCAATATCTTTCAATTGATAAGCGGCTAGTTCCATCTTTTCTATAGAAGTCACCCCATAGCATTAACTACCTTATACACCTCATCCAAAAACTCTTGGGGATCCTCTCTCACCTTGGAACCTAGAAATATCAGAGGGTTCATCCTCACAAAATCCCTCCACCTAGAAGCCATTGTTCTCACAATAGGGTTCACATGAGTTTCAACTCCCCTTTTAGCTTGGGCTTGAGTAGTTAGTGCTTGAGCCATTATCAAAAGATCCGACCTAACTTTTCATTTGTCATAGCCGGAGGATCAATAGGAACTTTGTTGGCTTGAGGACCTTAGGGAGGAACTCTCTCATTCACAATCTCCTCTTCCATCCTTCTTGCGTTTGCCCTTCTTGTACTCATATCCTATAAACACAGGGGAAGGGTTAGGAAAATGACACTCATAGAGTTAAAACTCTAAGGCACGACTTAAAGAGTAATGAAAGAAGTGTAGCTTTCTAACGTCTTCTAGCCTCTTATTCATAAATGTGTCGCAAACTACACCCATGAACAAGACTCTACTCGGAGTGGCTTGTGAGACATTAATCCTAAAAACCATCCCAAAATCTTATGCTCTAATACCATGTTTCTCACGACCCGAGCCTACACCCGGGACGTGACACGGCGTACAAGACTCCAAAATGTCTCATACATGCCTCATAGCATGTCAACACATAAGATAATAGAAATAGTGCGGAATTTAAAACTCTTTTAATCCATACAATCGAAAACATAATTTAAAACAATAGAAGTCTACTAGTCTTACATGGCCATCTAAAAACAATCTTTGAATCAAAAGTAGGGTCACGACCCTTTACAATAGAAAGTCTAAAAAGAGTCTGCTACAATGAAAGACATGAAACATCAAAAGTACTTGTCCTCGAATCCATGAGGACATACCACTAGCCTTGGAAGAACTCAATCCAATCTTGAACTAGAAGAACTCCACTCACTTGCCGAAACCTACACTTGGTAGAAAATAGAAGAAATATGGGTTAGCACATTTAATGTACTAAGTATGATAGCCATGGAAAAATCATGCTTAAAAAAGACATTTTGCTTGAAAACCATGCATATGCCAATTTTGAGAAAACATCATGAACTTTAGAAAAAGGCGTAAGATACAATCACATTCAACATATTAGCCATTTAATCACATTACAACATAATCAACATGAAAGCCATTTCGTCACATTAGAGTCTTCACCTTAAGTAACCCCAAGTTATACTTTGTGCAATGTATGAATAGTGTCCCATACCACCATCCACACTAAGTACCACATTAAGGCCACCAAAAGTGAACTTACCATTCTTCCTTTTCATCTTTAGACCATACTCAAACATAATGAACATAAATATTTCATAAGTCATGACAAGGAAAGTAACTCATAATACAATCCAAGTAAAGCATACTTCATCACATTAAGCATATAGGTCAACATTCTTCATTAGCTTTTTTAAGAGCACCTTCATTCATTAGTCATTAACACATTAGAGAACTCACTATAGCCCTCTCCAAGCCTACTCGTGCAATGCATGGATGACATCCCATACTACCACCCACACTTCATAGAACCTCTTGAGTAACCATAATGCACATCTCACATGATGGGAGTAAAATTTAACTGGCATAGACCATGTGAGCTTAACATGGAATCCAGTGTCATGTCCCACACCAAAAAGAGTTGGTCTACTTGCCTAAAGTAGAACGGGTAATATTTTAGCTTAGGTGGATCCACTAGCTAATATCCTATGTGGGAACATAGTTATGGGACAAGAGAGATGTTCATTGGAACCCGACCTAATGTAGGCAGAGCTTCCATCTTACCATATCCACTCAGTACTTAGCCTTCATTCCCATAGAGTAGTTCATTCACATTAACATTATTGCACTTGAAAGGGCCACCAACATTAGGTATACCGACCCAAAGTACATTACACATGAAAGGGCCACCACCATTAGGTCTATCGATTCAAGGTACATTATTAGAATAGGTCATTGAATCCTTAAGAAGGGACACCACCATTATGTCTACCGATATAAAGTTCATCATTTCACACATGAAAGGGCCACCAGCATTAGGTCTGCCGATTCAAGGTTTAGCATCACATTAGTTTCTAGACTCATCATGAAGGGCTACCAACATTAGGTCTACCGGTTCAAGATATAGCCTAGAATACTTCATCATTCATTTTGGAAAGGGCAACCAACATTAGGTCTACCGATTCAAGGCAAAGTCTTACAATACTTCATTAGTCATTTATGAACGGGCTACCAACAATAGGTCTACCGATTCTATGTCCATTAAGTCAAGGCACATTCATTACACAAGAAGAGGATGCCTAAGCCTACCAATTCAAGATACAACATTCAAGGTCACATTCATCAATACAAGAAAAGAATGCCTTATGCCTTCTAATTCAAGACTTAACCTCACATTATAGGAATCCTTCACATTCTATCATCATAATTCCTGAGTGTTAATTGAGAATATGCTTTCAAAAATAACACAATTACATTCTAAACATGATCATAATACTTTCATTGAGATCACACACATAAACGTCACATAATAATCATACATAAATCCTTCATGAAATTGCCCTCCAAGTCAATGAATCAATCTAAACCCAGTCATCTAGATATAAGGGAATTAACATGATTCAATAGCTAATTCAATATGAACATAAAAAATTCAACATACTTTCATCATTAATCAATTCCCATTCACAATTCACAACTTAGGATTTTGTGGGAAACATGGGTTCATAGGATAAATTCACCATAGTTCATCATTAATTCAACAATCCATTCATAGATTCATCATATATAAACTTTTGAAAATGTTTTGGAATTGAACCCATGCATAGATCACTACTAGAAATTTGATATACAGCAACAGTTGAGTTACCGTTGCAATAGGCTACTATACCGTTGCATTAGCTCTAACGCTACTGTTTAGGCAACCGCTACAACAGATCGCCTAGCATTATCTCTATAGCCACGGTTTCTTCCGACGATTTATATAACCGTGGCAATAGGATCCCCTATTGCGTCGGTTTACACCTTAAGTTATAGGCAACGGTTAGTAATCTATTGGGACAGTTGCGAACCGTCGCAATAGACATTTATGCTACAATTATTTACATGCTATGGAAACATTTTTCTCTTTTTAATAAACAACCATTTCAGTTAATTACGACGGTTTTTATATGATAATGCTACAGTTCTAAGCGACTACAACTATTACTCCATGGCTACTGCTACAATTATTATAGTTAATGCAACAATTCTTTTCTTATTGCAATAGTTACTAGTAGGCTTATGCTACATTTATAGGCTTTTGCAACAGATACTATTGATCTAATGCCACTAATATTATAAAGCTACTAAAACAATAATATTATGGAACATAAAATACACAATTCGATCACAAAAAAGAACTCTTCATTACCAAGATTTTAATCCAAGATCAAAGAGTAGCTAATATCAACATATATAATAGCAAAATATACAAATATTTTTTGACAGTTCAAAAAGGGTGAAACACACCACAATTTTCAATCTTCATCAAAATTAAAAGATTTGTAGAACATAGATGATTAAAGGTAATCAACATCAATCAAATTAGCTCCTAAGTCAAGTCTTCAATACTGCTTTCATCTCCTTCTTCAATTTCATCACCTATAAAATACAAAATAATTTAGCAATGTTTACAGTAAGTTATGATAATGAAAGATGTGAAAGTTGAAAGTCACTTATTCACAATGGTTGTACCTTTGTTGATTGTCATTTGAGCAGCCAAGACTTATTTAACAAACAAGACACATAATTTAGTCAAATTGATCAACAATATTTCAGCCAAATCACACACTAAATAAAACTACATTTATGGGATGCAAAAAAAAAAAAGATAAATCAGCTTTAATACACAATTTGGAGATTGACTTTCTTATTCGGCATTTGTAACAATATCATGTGTGAATTGTACTCGACCAATTAAACTATTTTTTGAAGGAATTAACATGAAAATAGGTTCTACAAGGTGCAGAACTTACAATAGGTAACTGCAAGAAGACATTCTACCAACCGCGGAGAGCACTCCTACTAAGGTGTACGTACACACTATCCTCTCCTCTCCAAATCTACCGATGAGATTGTATTGGGTTTGTTGTTGTATTAGAGTTTATGTTAGTATATATATTGCTGTTGGCATAAAAGTTGGCATTTCCTACATATTTAGCATTATCTGCACAATCATATTATTGAGCACTCATCTCATAATGCTCTTGATGTTGCAAAAGAGAAATGTGCTCACTGCCAATTCACATTTCCAATTCTTTCATCTTAGATTCTGCAAATAACATCATGGGCAGCTTCATTTATTGTGCTCTACACAACTCAAAATAAGAAATGCATAAAGTTTACTTGGGTCATCAGAATCTAGTGGATTTCCAGATTCTTTCTATCTGTTGCTCATGCGGCTCTTGATGTCCATTTTGTCAGCACAAGCGACGAACATTTAGGACTTGCATAGTATGTGGATATCCTTAAGTCTTATTGCATCATCATGCGTTCTAGTTATCTCTATTAGAGGGAAAACATGCATAGTTTTTGACATCTCAGATAGCACAACTGAACCACTTCTATATGCAAAGAGGGAAAAGCATTTTGAAGCCAAAAGGGACAGCATATATGGAAACGCTAGTCTTCTCAAACTGATCACCTTCTCTAGGCTAAATCCACTATTTTCTAGCACTAGCTTTTCTTGGTGCAAAAATGGTTGAGACATTAGACTAAAACAACAATAAACAACAATAAAAGAACAATTAGGGAAGAAATTGTGAAGGTAGGCAAACACGTTAGACTAAAACAACAAATCTGGTACCTCAAAGTACCATTCATACATCAAGAAAAGAAAAATTGAACACCCTTATACCCCAAACTTAAAGTCCAAACTAAAATAAACAGAACTGATACCGGATAAATGGACTAATTTTACTCGATGTTCATTTCCCGTTTGATCTCTGCAGGAAACCTCCAATAAGGTCACCATAAATCACTTAAAGAACCACCAATCACCAATAATCAATCTCAATGATATCCTGAATAATTTCAAAGTTTCGAAGTTACATAACCTTTATTTAATGGAGAATGAGACTAATAAATGAACCTGCTCCATTAACTAGAGATAAGAAAATATATTTCATAGTTTCTTTGTTGCTATCTTGGAGAGTAATACAAACACTATAATTTACCTTTCACGTTGTTAACAATGAAAGCAGATAGTTTCACCTAGCACACAACTTGACTTTTCCATCTTGAATGACTTAGTGTTAGCCTTATTGAAAGGATTTTCTACAGGGAACTTAAGCAGTAGTTATTTAGTGTAGTTAAATAATTCACGGATGCAAATGTTTTAGTATTTTGTTGAAAAAACCAGAATGCTGATTGATTTTCTTAAAATTAGAACAGTTCAGCAGTCATTTCCTAATAAATTCACACTTGGTCACAAGCTAAAAATTTAATGCAACATGGGAATCAATATTTTCTGAATTTATGAAAACAAATAAGGTTATTTCTAATTTCCAAACCTAATGCTCAACTTCAACAGCTCGTCCTAGTTTCCGCTTTCATAAGTTCATCTCACATCAACTACAAAACTCAGTCTACTATCATTATACAACAAAATTTTCAGGTAATGAGTTTCTTAATACATATTAATGGACATCCAAATGACATGAGTCACTTGTAGCTAGATAAGGTAAATCAGAATCTATAAGCTAAAAATTAATATATCATGAGGACTTTCAAGTGCGAAATTAGAATTTCCTAATCATTTTACCAAAAAACTGATCTGAAACTCAAAAGTTTAGCATCAAACTTTCAAAATATCTCTAAATATAAATTTTTAAACAAATAATGTAGAGTATCTCAACAAGAATCATCATTTCAACTATGTTTTTTGCCATCTACCTTTTATTTGACAAAATGGGAAAACTTAACAGTGAAGTTAGTACATTGATTTGTTGTATTATTGGAGAATCATTTGTGCTTGATCTATAACACACTCATTTATTGGCCAAGAAAGTTAATAACAACTTAAATGATTTATCAATGACAAAGAGTTCTTTCATAAAGTCAAGGAAAAATCTCTCTAAATTTCCAGCACATAAATATATATACTAGTTTAGTCCTTACATAAATATAGAAAGAAGCAAAAGAAAGAATAGTAGTAATTAGAAGTTCTAAGAGGGCTAGAGATTGTCAATACTAGATTCAATAATTTCTTACTTAGAAGTGTTAGATGCCTTATTTCTATATTCTTGCAATTTGATGTCTCATCTGTATCAAGGGTCAACTCATAAATTTGATAAATAAGAGTTAGCCACAAATTTCACCATCAAAAATATAATAAAATTGAGTTTTCACCTATTGATTTACTTAGATTGGACATTAGTTAAATGAAATCTTCTATTTACAATCAATAATGATATGGAAATTAAAGTTCAAAACAACAACTTTAGACTTTCGACAAACAGGGGATTTTAGTCCACATTCAAAGACCTAGAACATTACTTTAAATTATATTTAGACAAGTTTGAAAATCAGGTCATAATACTTTTCAGTTCACTCAAAATGCAAATAAAAATACTAAAAGCATTAGAACAAAAAAAACTACAAATCAGATATTGACTAATAAAATTGAAACCAACTTCCTAAAGAAATTTCGCAGAGAGTTCATAAATCTTCACCAAATCTGAAAGACAAACTATAAACCACAAATAGATTACATCACAAACCTAAATTAGAAAAAATAACATAAATTTCAGACAAGCCCATTAGTTATTCTTTAAGACTTTTGAGAAACCCTTCAATGGAGTTTCAGATTATGCAGAATAGTATATCCATGACAAATTAGAAAAATGGGTACTTAGAAATAATGGAGTAGATAGAGGAAACTTAAAAATAGTTCACCTTTATATGCAAAAGCTTGCGGTCGAAGAAGATTACTGTTGAGAATAAGACCACCACACTTTGAAGAAGAAGACCGAAGGTTGAAAAAGAAGAAGAAGACTACCACACTCTGAAGAAGAAGACCGAGACTTGTTGAAGAAGACCGAAGGTTGCCATTAGCCTCAGCTTATCATTACGTACTTCTTAGAGTTTTCAAAAACCTTTCTGGAGAAGAAGACTAGAAATTTTAGCCCTAATAAAATTAATAGCGCTTTATCTAAAGTAGTGGAGGGAAATATATTATTTTGGGAATAAAATTCACGGGTTGGCTGAAAATATTTTCTTTTTGCACTATAATAACCGTTGCCACAGAGTCCATAAGTGCAACGGTTCTAAAAGATGTAGCCTTAGACACTCTGTAGCGACGGTTATTAGAATGATGCTACGGTTAATTTTAATTATTGTTCTATTAGATCCCATGATATATTGCAACAGTCATAACTGTTGCAATAGATAATCTGTTGCGACGGTTGTACAAGTGTTGCCAAATATCCGTGGCAATAGGTCAAATTTCTAGTAGTGGATTGAAAACCCTAGGTGTTTGGGGGATTTTGGAAACTTGAAATCATCTTTTGATAGGGCGCCTTGAATGAAACTTAATCAAGGATGATGACTACCATACCTCTATGGAAGAAAATCCACGAAAATTGAGAGATAATAGTGAGATCTTGAACTTGAAAGCTTGAATCCTTCTTCTCCAATGTTGGTTTCGACAGAGAGAATATTTGAGGGGAGGAGGTAACTATTTTGAGTGTTTGGGAATAATGAGTTCTAAACTGGAGTTTAATACCTTTAAAAGCCTTAAAATACCTTAATAAATCAATAATAGCCATGCCCAACCCCTAACTAATTAATTATGAATTTACCAAGTTGCCCCTCCACTTGGCCGAATATGGACAACTTCTGGTGATAACCCACGAAACTCCACCCATGGATAGTGGGTGGGTCCACTAGCCGTTCTGGCACTTCGTGATTTGGGTCTGGAGCATGTTTTCTTGGCCCTTGACCTACAGATGGGTTCCACAGGGCGTGGATGGGCCTACGGAGCGTAGGTCCCATCCGTGGGTCACAACCTTTTTTACAGCTTTTGGTATTTTGGCAGCTTTGAGGGTTAGACTTTAGGGTCCCCCTCAAGGACCCTTGGTTGGTCCTTGGAGGGGTCGTACCTTGACGTTTAACCCCTAAACTATTCAACCTAAGTTTGGGACATCACTTCACACTATGAAACCCCATATCAAACTCAACCACACACTCGTTAGGTTCTAGTTTCACTTACTAGTTTTTTCAGGTCATTGAAATTTTGGCAAGCTCACCGAAGCTTGCCCATCCTTCTAGTCGGAGTGCCTTCTCATTAGGTAAGCCTCAATTTAGTTTTTGAATTTTTCTTTCAATTGAGTTTGATCTCAACTATGCTTGACCGATTCTATGATTGGAACCGATGTATTTTGCAGGAAATGGGCAAAACACTTGGAAAGAAACTAGTGACCTCTAATTAAAAGCATGACACTCCATCTTCTCCAAAGCGGTAACAAGGGATAGTCCTTAACGAACCATTTGAGTCTCCTAGACATCAGCCCACTACACGCTCTAATACACGTGTGAGTAAGAGATACAGGAAACATATAGACAAGGAAAGGATGGAAATCAGATCCAAATTAGTATCACCTTACTAGCTAGGATCTGACACCTTCCTCGCGTGATCTCACTACCATACCTCCAAGATCCCTTAATAGGCTGAAGGTCATTGGAGAATGTACAATTCATGAGGAGCAGAGGATCTCCTTTGATGGAGTAATGAGTGATTACCCGACCATTTGGGACACTATTAAATTTCAGCGGTTCGAATAGTTTACAAGGTCCAGACATCCATATGTGCCAAAATGTGTCACAGAATTTTACAAAGCTAAACAAAGTCCCTGCCTAAGAAGAGATAGGGCACAGTTTTGAAGCCTTTAGTGGACACTGAATAGTTTAGGGGTCGTACCTTGGCGTTTAACCCCTAAACTATTCAACCTAACATCATTAGACTCCACCATTCCTCCCGGTGATGTGCCGATCACTAATTGTCTCGTAGCCCCTAGGTGTAACATGGTGTAAAAGACCCCGAGAGGCCCCATACAAGCCACTTAGATTTCATCATACAAGAAATAAAATAAAGATATTAAAAGATAGTTTCAATATATCAAACTTTTATAGAAAAAGTAGAAATGTAAACATCGTCTCAAAGCCATCTAGTACATAAGATTGAATTTGGGCATAGCCTGTACATCATGTTCAAAAAATGAAAGTAAGGAAAGACTTAAAACTATAAATGTCTAGTCCTCGAAGCATGAGGACTCACCAAAGCTTGAAATCTCCTCAGGGAACTCTAGCTACGAAATTGGGAACCCTAACTCTCGGACCCTACATTTGGGGAAATGTAGGCAATAATATGCATTACTACAAACATGTACCAAGTATGATAGCCATGCATAAAAATAGATAAAGTCTTGCTAAAAAGGGACATTTCATGAACATGCAATGATCAAGCTAAAACATGAATCTTGAGTGTTAGGAAACATAAGTCGTAAAACATGATCAATGCAAGTGAACATCATCTTAAAAAAACATGTGTAAGATTCTTCTTGAAGTAACCTTAGTTCATCTTAGCTTGCTTGTGGGAAGTAGCCTTAACCGGCATGTAAGACCATGTGAGCTGGTAACATGGAATCCGGTGTCACCCACACCAAAAAGGGTTGTCCCACTTTCCAAGGTAAGGACCATGAACTTCTAGCTTATGTGGATCCACTAGCTAATGTCTATGTAGACAATCCTATGTTGGCACATAGTTTATGGGACATGGGTGATCACCACTTTTCCACTCGATACTAAGCTTAACTTTTACGGAATAGTTCTTAATCATATTCATCTTAGCTCTTAAAGTAACATGAGTAATCGCCTCTTGTCCTTACATCATGTGACATGGGTAATCACCTCTTGTCTTTCGATTAGAGAGCATGAGTAATCGCTTCTCGCCTCATCATTAGAATAACTCCTTATCATTAGTTCATTTTAGGTGAGAAAGCCTTTCAACCCTAAGAACCCTTATTATGTAAAAAACTTTTCACAATCATGCTTTCATGTGTATATGAGAAATCATTTCAACAACACAACAATAACAACATCATTGATATTTCACTCTCAAAGCATCCTTAAACATTTACATCAATTTCATAAGAACATGCATAATTCCATAATTCACTTTTCATGGTTCAAAACCCACTTTCAATCATTAATATCTAGAAAACATGGGTTGGACATGGGTTCATGGTATTTCATCATAAAATCATGTAATTATATCAATTCATGCTTGAAAAATCATAAAACAATTAAATAAATCAATAATTAAAAGAACCCATGACATGGAAGAAAACTGTAACTCAATTGGAGGAAAGGGATCCATGGATGAAAACTATCATACCTCAATGCCAAAAGCTTGACTTTAATCATGGAATTGGACACTTGGCATTTTTCAACTTCTAGAGAGAGAAATATTTTAGAGGAAGACTTGTTCTTCTTTTGTATATTTGAGAGAATGATTTCAATTGGAGAAATTTGGGGATATAAAACGCTTATATAGGGGTTTTGGTGAAGGGTAAAACGACATAGTATTAGGCTAGAATAATTAGGAAAAGACCCAAAAGCCCCTAAAAATATAACTACCGACACCAAAGACGGCCAGACCGATGGTCCGTTGGTCAAAACAGGGACCATCTTATAGGGGCGTCGTTTGGATCAGAGACTAAAGTTTATGGACCCCCAACGGCGGGATCCACTCATGGGTCGTTGTCCAATTAATCCCAATTGTGATCCTCAACTTGCGACCTCAAAGTCTCTCTATGTCTAGGAGTAACCTATGAAACCTATTTACGGCTCTTGCATTGAATGACGGTCCATCTTGGTGAACCATTGAAAAATACAGAAAACTTGACATTTTTGGAAAAACAGACTGGCCAACCACAGACCTGGTCTACAATTTGTGGGTCATTCCATGGGGCCGTGGCTAGCACCGTAAGAACTAGCACCAAATATCTTAAAAACTATTTTTCCTACCTTTACAAATCCAAGGTGTTACATTATCTCCCCCTTTGGACCATTCGTCCTTGAATGAGATTCAAGACATCATAAGGAGGGTAGGAACTTAAACCTAACAGCCTAAGATGAATGCAACCACATAATGCACATATGCGAGGAGGAAACATCAACTCTAAGCTAAAGCATGTTCAAAACATCATATCATGAAGTATATATGCAACTCATACTCAAATGCACATAAACATGTAGAAATCAATCAAGTTTACTCATTTTCTCAAAACTTAAGCTTTTTTATGAACATGCATAGATAAGGAAATCATGGGAACATCTAAGACACATGACACCAAATGAGTAAACCCTGAGAAACTCATTACCTCAAGCTAGAGTAGGGGTAGAAGGAAATAGATGAGGATAGCGGGACATCATATCGGCCTTTGGCCTCCCAAGTATCACCCTCAACTAACTGATTCCTCCACAAAACTTTCGCGGAAGCAACTTCTTTATTTCTCAACTTCTTGACTTGCCAGTCTAAAATCTCAACCGGTACTTCCTCATAAGAAAGATTCTCCTTAATATCTAAGGGGACTATAGTTGATGGATCGCCAACACATTTCTTTAACAAGGAGACATGGAAAACTGTATGCACCGATGTCAATTCATTAGGCAATTACAGTTCAAAAGCAACCTTACCAATACATCTCAAAATCTTATATGGGCCTACATAACGAGGACTAAGCTTTCCTTTATTACCAAAACTCATTGCACCCTTCATCGGTTAAATATTCAAATAGACCTAATCATTAACATCAAACTCAAGATCTCTTCTTCTAATATCGGCATAGGACTTTTGTCGACTTTGAGCCATTTTTAACCTTTCTCTAATAAGCTGAAAATTCTCTATAGCCTTGTGTACCAACTCAGGGCCTATCAAAGCGACTTCACCCATTTCAAACCAACCTATAGGAGATCTACACCTCCTACCACATAATGTTTCGAATGGAGCCATACAAATAATTGAGTGATAACTATTTTTGTAGGCAAACACAATCAAAGGAAAGTGATCATCCCAATTACCATTGAAATCTATCACACAAGCTCTCAACATATCTTCCAAATTTCGGATAGTATGCTTCGCTTGCCCATCGGTTTGTGGATGAAAGAACGTATTAATCTTAACACGAGTACCAAGAACCTTTTAAAAAGATTATCAAAACTGAGAAGTGAATTGAGTACCACAATTGGAGATAATAGATGAAGATGCAACCAGCAAAAGGATTGGCTCAGGTCGAGTCCATAGAAAGTTGTAGAAATCTTGGAAACTTTTTCGGATCCTCTTATTCCATTCTAAACTCTTCCTTGTACCTATCGGGCTTATGGGAGTCCACTCGGGTTTTACTTTAAGCTTGCGCCCGAGTGTACCCGTCGTGCTTACGAGAGATCGGTCAGATTTAGTTAGCTATTCTCCTTTCCTTTGTGTGTTAATACACTCGTGTGCATACCTGTTAGATTTCTCATTCCTATTTTTTGTAATGTTTTAGATTATCGCATTTAATATTACTTTCTCTTTTCATGGTCAGTAGGCCTATGAGTACCTATTATTTTGGTACTCATACTACACTCTACATCTGTTTTCGTGATGCCGGTGTGAGCACCAGCTACCAGCATTGACATCGAGCTTGTTGTAGTCTGATCTGGAGACGGGGGTGAGCACTTGGCGTTTTGTGCTATACTAGTCTCCATCTATATATATTGACTTGTCTTTTGCGTTTTGAGATAGTCTTATTTCTGTGGTCCACTTTTGGGACTTATAATTTTGTTAGTACCTCTGTACATGTGACTTCCAGATTCTAGGAGGGATCACTTAGTTGTATATATATTTTGTCTTTCTTCCTCTTCTTCATCTATGATTCTTGTTATTTATGTTATTATTTTAGTTTGAGTTTAGTTTTCTGCCCTCAATCCCATTACTTGTAGTTCTGAAATACTGGTTGGCTTGCCTACTGGTGGGTTATAGTAGGTGTCATCATGACTCGAGGAATCGGGTCGTGCCAAGTGTGTTAGTACAAAGAATGTAACAAGTATGATAGCAATGCATAAAAAATAAGAAAATCATGCTAAAAGGACTTTTTATGTCATGTAAGGACAAATTTAAAACATAAGATAAGAGGCTAGAAACATAAACGTGATCATGGTCAATACGAGTAGAAATCATCTTGAAAGAAAATGTGAGATACCTCTTGAAGTAACTTACGTTCATTACTACGGGAGATTTACCTTTAACCGACATAAAGAGATCATGTGAGCTATAACATAGAATATGGTGTCTACCCAACACCGAAAAGAGGTTTTCATACTAGCCCAGTAGGAACCATGAACTTCAAGCTTACGTGGATCTACTAGCGAATGTCCCAAGTTTGTCTCACCCTGAGCGTACACCCTGGGCGCGATCGGGCACTCGATAACCATTTATGGCCCGAACTGAACCTTTGGCCTGGCTTAACTATTAGCGGAAGACTTAGTCATAAATAAGATAAACTTAAGAGATAAAATTTACTCAACTGTCTCAAAAGATAAACTAAAAATGTTTTAGAAATAAACATTCAACTAGTCAAAGAGGCAACTCAAGTCCTACATAAACAACTAAAAATGGAAAGAATCATTCACTACTGTCTATCTATCTATGAAGCCTCTAATACTATGAGGGATATCAGGACAAGAACCCCGATCATCCTAACAAAACTGGAATGATAAAACATAATAAAGGGATCCTCCGGAAGCAAGGTGGCTCACAAAATAACTCTGGAACTCAGCTGGATCAACGAAGGACTAGTTGATGATCCTAGTTACCTGTAGTTGCATCGTAAAAGATGCAGGCCAAATGGCATCAGTACATGGAATATAAAAGCATGCAAAGGAGAATTTAAACATGACATAAGCTTGAACTGGAACTCAAGAAACAACTTACCTCGTCTCAACTCAACCCAACCTCAACTCATTTCAGTATAAAAGCAATAACAATATTGCAAGTATAAAGAAAGGATTTTAAAACAGTATATAGAAACTCAATTTATCCAAAAATACAATATTGCTCAGTTTGTATATAAATATGCAAAATAACTCTGTGGGAGATTATCTAACCGACAATAATCACTATGAGTTATGTGATGATACAATGTCTAGCCCAAGCTGCAAGAACTGTCCTATACTTTGACGGGGTATAGAACTACTCACTAAGTGGATCCACTAGTCTATACTAAAACACAATAATGAATCATCTAAAAAGTATGACCATTTCTACCCACGTCGGCTACATGGTTTGTGGAGGTTGTGAGTTGTTAGAACTTCCCCCCATATCGGTGCTCAATATTACTCCCAAAAATATAGTTAGCTCATATGTTTTAAAGTAAACATTTACTCTTCCTCAACTTTGAGGTTATTGCTCAAAAGGTTTCTCTAAAAAAAGGTAGTACTCAAAACTGCTCATGAACTCTTTTGGAAATCGGTGTTTCCTCTCATCTTAAATGTAAAAATATTTCTTTTGGGAATACTTAGTTTCCATATATCATTTTAAAGAAAGTGAACTCAACTTTACTCTTCCTCAATCTCAAATGCTCAAGTCTTAAAACAGGTTTAAAAAATTGTAAAAAGACTTCTTAAAATGACTCAAAGAACTCTCAAGACTTTACTCTTAGATCTACCTTGAATTTAAATTTATGGATTCAAGGTTATGATTCATGTTATGAATGATTTGTAGATGTTTAGAAGTAGTTTAGAGTAGTCAGAATCAATAGGGAGTAAAGATATACTTTAAAAGGACTTAGACGGAGCAAACGATGGAAAAAAGGGTGGGCGCAGGCGACTTTGGCGCACTGCTAGCGCAGGGTGCCAGCCCCTAAACTTCAGAGACTGATTTATGGTGCACTTCTGGCGCACCACGCCAGACCTGCTGGCGCATTTGGGGGGCTCCGCGCCACCCCTTCCCCAGAACTATTCTGACGAATTTTTCTTCTTCTTTTCTTACCCTAATTCATCTAGAATCGATTTCTTTTCTCAAATTCTTCTTAGATTTAATTACCCAATACAAGTAAATGAGAATCTATTAAAAAAGAGACTCTCAAACTTGACATATTTGTCTCAAGAATTCATCAAACCCATCCTAATTCAAGAACGAAAGAAATACCTCAAGAACACACATCAAGAACTTAAGTCTTTCAATATTTATATACAAATTCGAATATGTAAATCATGATTGGCGTGTGAGTGAATGAACCCAACACTATTAGAACTCACATAACTCCTAGGGATCAAACCCTTGGTGAAAATCAACAACAAAACTTCAAGAACTTTGACGAACACCTTGAATCTTCTCCTCTTTTCTCCTATTTTCTTTTCTTGAACTCTTTTCTAAAACCCTAACGTAAATTAGGATTGTGAAAACTAAACCAAATCAGTTTAGACCCCTAAATATTACCATAATTGGTTTTAAGCTGATGGGGTAAGGAAACGACCAAAATACCCCTCACATTTTTAGGTATCTTTCCTTAATTGGACAGTCTGAGTTCAAACAGCCATATCTCCCTCATACGAGCTCAAAAATTAGCAAACTCAGTGGAGTTGGAAAGAGGATTCCAAGACATTTAATTTGATATCTTATGGGCCACCTAGCTCATACTGTACTGAAAGTTATGGTCGTTTGATGTTGACCCAAAACTCACATCTTAAACATAACTTGAAAATTTTAGATTGTTCTATTTCCAATTCCGTTCTTTTTATTTTTGGCTCCTTCAAATACCGAGTTGTTACAATATCTCCCTATTGGGAGCAGTCATCCTCAAATGAGATTACTCTAAGTAGACTAAGGGTGGTAACATCTAACACCCAACTCAACCACTCAATATGAAAAGTAACACAACATTTCAACTGAAATAAATGCCAAGAAAAGGATTAGTACCTTAATTTGGAATTTCTCCGAACTCAAAGAGATGTGGGTATCTCTTCTTCATATCCTCCTTAGCCTCCCAAGTAGCTTTCTCAAAAAACTGATTTCTCCATAGGACCTTGACTAGTGCTTCCTCATTTCTCAACTTACAAATCTGACGATCAAGAATCTGAACGTGAATCTCCTCGTAAGACAAGCTATCCTTAATACCAAAATTTTCAGTCGGTATAATGAGTGAAGGATTGCCCATACACTTCTTCAACATTGAAATGTGAAATACCGGATGAACCACTGCTAACTCTGACGATAGCTCCAACTCATAGGCTACATTGCCAATCCTTTTAAATATCTTATAAGGACCAATATATTGGGGACTAAGCTTCCCCTTCTTGACAAACCTCATAACACCTTTCATGGGTGAAACCTTCAAATAAACCCAATCGTCCACCACAAACTATAAATCTCTTCCCCTAACATCTATATAAGATTTCTAATGACTCCGCACTATTTTTAACCTTTCTTGAATAGTCTTCACCTATTCCATAGCTTTATGAGCCATGTCTGGTCCTATCAACCCAGCTTCACCAACTTCAAACCATCCAATAGGAGATCTACATCTTCTCCCATAAAGAGCCTCATAGGGAGCCATTTGGATGCTAGAGTGATAAATGTTGTTGTATGCAAACTTAATGAGAGGTAAGTGATCATCCCAATTACCCTTGAAATCGATCAAACACGCCCATAACATTTCCTCTAAAGTCTTTATTGTGCTCTCTACTTGACCATCAGTTTGGGGATGGAATGATGGCACATAGTTTATGGGACATGGGTAATCGCCACTTGTCCACTCGGTGCCAAGTATAAATCCCACAGAATAGTCATTTGTCTTATCTTATATTAACATTCATGAGACATTGGTATTCACCACTTGTCTTATCATTAAAGGACATGGGTAATCGCCGCTTGCCAAATCATTATCCATGGAAGGGCACATCAAATAGCCAATCAAAGCTAAGTTTCATTAGGATAGATACGTAAATCTTTATTCATCTTAGGTGACAAAACCTTTCAACCTTATGAATACTTTATGTGAGGAAATGCTTTTGTTGCTCCCAATTACACACGCAAGTGTACTGATGAATCAGGGATTTCAACTCATTTAGGGCTTAATGTTTAAGGAATTAGTGTCGTCAATGCCAATTTTATTCTCATAACTGATGTTAAGATGTTAATTTGCAGAAATGAAGGCAAAAGAACAAGTAAGGACATTATGAGGCAAAAAGGAGCGAAAAAGCTGAAAAAGTTGAAGGAAAGCAAAGTTGGTAGACGCCAAAGCCACTCGGCGACTCGCCAAGTGGAACTTCAGCTCGCCAAAAGTTACAGAGTGCTAGTTCTAGGATGGGGTCAACCTTTGCGAGCAAAATGGTAGTTCGGCGATGCCGATTTCCATCGTCAAATGTTACAGAACGATTTTGCTGAAAAAAGTACGCCAAAAAGCCGAGAAGAGGAGCATTTGGCACATCGGCGACCACTTTGGCGAGCCTGACTTATTTCGCTGAGTGGACTCCGTGCTAAAATTTTGGGAACGTAATAAATTCAATTTTGAAAAGAAGAAAAGTAGTTCCCACATTGTCCACTTCTGGGTTTTTTACAACAACATTTTAAAACATTGTTTATACATTTTTGAGAAGAGATTTAGGATTTGTGATATTTTTAGCTTCCATTTGAGCATTTGGAAACTTATCGAGTGTTGCCCAACTTGATTGAAAACTTCGTTGGTAACAATTTCTTTTTCTTTATTATGTTTGGCTAAAACCCCCCATTCTTGGGGGTGTGATTATGTAGTTGAATGCATTAATTAGTTAATGAGTGTTGTTATTTACTGAATTTATTGTTGATATGAAGTGGGTTCAATTAATAGTTTGTGCTTAATTGAGGAATTGTAGTTCCAAATGCAATTCTAGATTAGTACTCTATACTTTCTTGAGAAAGAAGTGTTAGAGTTAAATTGTTAGTTGATGATTGTATTGATTGTGTTGTTATGGATTTAGCTTGAGAAAGTGGGTCTGAATACAATCGTACAAATCTAGCTTGAAAAAGTAGATTGATTAAGGCAATGGGTTGTTAATTTGTGTTTTGCTTGTTGTGGTTTGATAGAACTCACTTGATTCGCAATAGTTGATGGAGAAATGACTATTGCACCCAAAACGTAGCCTACCGACTGAGATTCAACGAATGTTAGTAAATAATCATCATCCATTATGCGAAATTGGCATTCAATTTATCACACTCCCAAGAATCCTTTTTTATTTGTTTATTTCCGCTCTTAGTAGTTATAATTTGGTTACCCAAATCCCCCCATTTTACATTGATTATCAAACCTTGTCATTTACTTTATTGTTGCGAAAATGTCTACATCTAGAAACGATTAGAACACCATTTTACTTCTTAATCAAATTATTTATTGTATCACTCTCTGCGGGATTGACCCCAACTCTTAGTTGGGTTTATAATTGTTAGCGGCCGCCTACATTTAGAATCGGATGAAGTGTAGTTGAGCGTTATCATGTGCGCGGTCGCGCAAGTAACATAGTGGCCCTAAAAGAGCCTGACTATTGAACCCAAATGACTTGTCAATTAACTATTTTACTAAATTATACTAGTCTAATTATTTATTTAAGAATGCCAAAAGAATTTAATTTGTATTTAAATACTAAGAATGCAAGAATTAAATAAGAAAATTAACTTATAGTGTTTGGGACAATTCCAGGGCTGCAACATGCTTAAAGTTTCATGTATCATATCTCATGTAATGAATTAACTAAGGTTATCAAATTAATGATTTACAGGGTTGATTTTATGATCATGATCTCCCAACCATTAATCGCCTAGTCCAATTAGTTGTCTAACTACATCGTTGAGCGGGGATAGACATGCCTAATTGGCGAGCATTTAAATTCCATCTTCTTTCTTAACCAAGCTTCGTGTTCGTCCAGGTGTCAATCCTAAATACGAATCTAATCAAGTGATATGCCAGAAATATCAAGTTTTTGTATTCTTTGGTCTATCTACCTCTTCGTCTCACAAGTCCAAATATAGACAATATATTTATCTCTATAGTGATCAAACATGAAATACTTAAAGAAGAATACAAAAGTAATTTTAGCAATAACCAATCATTAATTCATAATAATCGAATGTTAAACCATTACCTGTAGTCGCAGCCCCAGAACAAGGATAATCTCTAAGAGAAGAAGAAGAAAAGAACCCTATAAAATATTGACGACTTTTTTTTCCCAAAGTATATTGCCCCTAAATTATATATTATGCTCTATTAATTATTCTCATGAGTTATTTATAGAGGTAGAAAACCCTAAATAAAATAATTGAATATAAACCAAAAAGGAATTGAATTTCTAAGTTGTACACGTGAACAGTAGTTGTAACAGGCTCAATTTGTGCTTGACACGTGGTCTTTCCCTCAATTTTGTTATACTTTCAATTGTGCACTGCATCTTCTATAGAATATTATTGTTATATTAAAGTTAATACATTAAGCTGCCTGATTGATCTCTTTATTCAACCTTTCATATTTAATTCGTTTTAGCTCTAAACTTCTTCATCTTTGCACCAATTTACTCTTATAAATAAAATACGCTATTTAGCACAATCCATAAAATTCATGCTAAAATAAGACAAATACAAATTATAGATGTGAGGCAAATAATGATTAAAAATATGTATTTTTGGCTAGTCCTCGAGCAAACATTAAAGTTGATCTCAAAAAATCAAAGTAGGAATGTCATCACCTTGGTTGATACAAACAATTAGGCCATAGAGAAATATCTAAACATCAAATACAATTCATGGTCATTATGCAAGACATCCAAATAAACAACAAACCTCTAACCTCCTAACCTCAAAGAACGACTTTGTACTCATCAAATTTAATCTTTCTCACATACTCAATCAACGAAAACTAATAAAATAACATCTCTATCATGAAACAAGTTCCCTTACCACAAGAAATAGTCCACACACTCAATTCAAAAGATTTAATATAAATTAAGGACTTCACATCCAAGACTACTCTCACACTCACAAAGAAATTTCACATGTACGCACAAAGAATAATATGCTTGCCCATTATGTACATCTCCACTAATTAAGCATGATTGAATAGAATCAAATAGAACATTAACGGGTTGTAATGTAGGCTAGAGGACAAGTAGGAAAACTATATAATAGCGACTTAGACTTCCCTAAGCACTTTGCTATTTTAGACTTCATCACACATTAATTTCTTCCCTTTATTGTCAGCCCTCTCTTCAACAACTATTTCACAAGTAGTTCTCATCCTTTCAAGAATGCTTCAATCTTTTTTTATTACAGTTATTTTTTTAAAAAAAATTGTCCAGCAACATTTTGGACATGCATTTTCTTATGAAATCTATGCAAATGTTTTAAGGATGCTTTGGGAGTAAAGTATCAATGATGATGATCATGATGTGTTATTGAAAGGGATTTTCTCATGTACACATAATAGTAAGATGTGAAAGGTTTTCTCACATAATAAGGATTCTTTGGTTAAAAGGCTTTCTCACCTAATTGAATCAAAGAGTAAGAGTTTTCCTAATGAAACTAGCTTGGATTAGTTATCCTAGGGTATGTTTCCATGGATAATAAGGTCAAGTAAGAAATGACTATTCTGTAGGATTTAGCTTAGCACCGAGAGGATATTGAGATGGAATTTCTTTCGAGTAGAGGTAGGGTTTCTAGTAGAAATCTTCTTATCCCTTACGTATGAGCCCTCATAGGATGATTGTCTAAATTAGACATTATCTAGTGGGTCCACTTAAGCTAGAAGTTCATGGTTCTACCTTGGCAAGTAGGACAACCCTTTTCAGTGTGGGAGACACCGGGGGATCATGTTATAGCTAACATGGTCTCTATGTCGTTTAAGACTAATCCTCCACATTAATAATGACTTAAGGTTACTTCAAGAAGTATCTCATATGAGTTCAAAGGTTTTTAATATGATGTTAGCTTGCATTGACCATGATTTTATGACTTATGTTTTCTAACTCTCTTATATCATGTTTTAGCTTAGTCAATTGCATGTCATGAAATGAAATGTCCTTTTTAGCATGTTTTAAATGTTTTATGCATGGCTATCCTACTTGGTACATTGTTTTGTACTAACGCATACTCTTTCCTGCATTTCCCCAAATGTAGGATCCTACAATCAGGGTCATTCGTTTTGTGGCTAGTGGTTGAGTTCGATATTTTCGAGCTTTGGTGAGTCCTCATGCTTCGAGAATGAACTTTCATTGTTTTAGTTCCTTTTCCTTGTATTTCACTTTTGAACATGATGTATAGGCTAGGCCAAATTTCATTCTATTGTACTAGATGAGTATGATGAGACAAGTGTTTGACTTTCGCTTTTCATTTATAAAAACTATTGGACTTGGACTATTGTTTTACTCTTATTGTTCTATTTCTTATGTTATGAGAGCTAAGTGGCTTGTATGGAATCCTTCGGGGTTCTATATGTCATGTTATATCTAGGGGTACCCCTGGATCATGACAGTTAAGGTTTCAATTCAATCTGTATAGTTCCCTTCAAATTATGATATTTTCATTAATCCCTATATTTTAATGCATGAAGTATTAATTGTATGATTTTGATATGAATTTACAAGAACCCATGCATGCTCCATGATTTTGATTACGAACCTTAGGAACTGTGAATTATGAATATATGAAGATATACATGTTTTTATGAAATTGATGTAAATAAATTGAGGATGCTTTGAGGGGAAAGTATCAATGTTTTGTGAAAGGATTTCTCACATACTACTATGATCATAATTGTGAAAGATATTTCTCACATATGGATTGACATTGGTGAAAGGTTTTCTCATCTATGTTGAATTATGTATAAAGAGTTATTCTATGTTTTGACTTTAAGATGAGGATTGGTATTTATCATTTCCTTTTCTATGCTATAATGATATTTGATTTCTATATATTCCCTTGGTATTTTGACTTAGCACCCATGGTTGCTATCATAATTTAACAAAGCAGAAGTCCATGGCTTGTTGAGACTACGTTGAACTTCTGCTTTGTCAAACTCTTTTATGATATAAGATTGATATTTTTGAAATACTTATTTCTATTATATTGTATGATTATGTTAAGTGTCTTGTGTAGGGCCTTTCGGGGTTCTATACGCTATGTTACACCTAGGGTATACTTTGGATCGTGACACCGAGTAAGTTCAGCGAGCTCGACTAATATTGCCGACTAGGACGCAAAAGAATATTTTTGAAAAGTATAAATAGTTTGGAAGAAAGAGAAAGTGGATATATCTGGTCTTCTATCAATTTTTACTCTTAGAACTCTTGGAGAGAGAAACTATTGAGCATAACTCTTAGTTTGGGGTTTTAAACATCATTCTTTTAATTGACAATTGGAGAGTGAAATTCAAGTGGGTGTTCATTATGATTTCCTAAATTCACTACACCCATGGATACTATCATAAGAGGTTTAGTTTTTGCACTTTTTGTGATGAGTGGCTAAAACCTCAATCTCTAGGGGGGTGATTATGGGGTTGGGTGTTGATTTAACTTAGTGGATATCTAGTATTGCTCTGTTTTACTTATTTATATCATGGATTTGAGTTGTTACCATGTGATTAATTTAAGGATTAAGGTGGTCAACTTAATCTTAGCTTAGATGTCAAATTGGTGCTTGAAAAAGACCAATTTGAGTGGGTAATTAGTTCAATATTTGGAATCTAGCTGAATCTATTTGTAAAAGCAAAGTAATGGGTTGAATTGCTAATCACATAATTGAGACCGAAAGGATATTTTGTGAACTAATGTTATGAGATCGAAAAATATTAGAATTATTGAAGATGAACCAACTTATCCATGATTGTTTAGCTTTATTCACCAATATTATTCTACCCCTTTGTGATATCAATCTCTAATCCCCATGCCCCTAGGGTTAACTTAATTAGTTCAAACTCCATTTATTTTAAGATTGTTGTTAATTTGTGATTTTGAGTTCATTTGATTTAATTTGGTGGAATTATCCACCAATTTGTCTTGTTCACTACATTAGAATTAGTCACATTTAAATTCACTCATTAGATTCTTAACCTCACACTACTCCTTATGGGATTCGACCCCCACTCTTAATTGGGTAATTTATATTGACAACGACCACTTACTTTTCGAATTTGTTTTGAAGAGTAGTTTGAGTGTTATCAGCTAACTACAAAAAAGAAATTTTGAGAGAACCAAATACTACTAAGGAAGCACTAAGGTCCCCTCATTGGCTTGCAACTATGCAGGAGGAGATTAATGTTTTACAGCCTAACCAAACATGGATATTGGTGCCCAAATCTGCTAATATAAACTTTGTTGGTTCAAAATGGGTGTTCAAGACCAAGACCAAGGCCAATGGAATAGTAGATATATACAAAGCCAGACTTGTTGTCAGGATTTTCTCACAACTTTAAAGGATAGAGTTCTGAGAAACTTTTAAACCTATGGTTAAGGCCAGAATTATTAGGGTGGTTTTATTCATTGTTGTCATCTCTAAGTGGGAAGACATGCAGTTAGATATAAAAAATGATTTCCCCTATGGTTTCTTGCTAGAGTAGGTATACATGATTCAACCTCCCGGATTTGTTGATCCTAGGTATCCCCAGCATGTGTGTCTATCGAAAAATGCATGTATGGCCTTAAACAGGCACTGAGAGCTTTGTTTGATAGGCTTAGCATGAATCCACTACATCTTGGTTTCATTTGTAGGAAGGCATATCCCTCTTTGTTTACTTTGCAATCTCGCAAAGGTTACCATATTCCTCTTGTTATATGTAGATGACATTATTGTAACAAGAAATAATCCATCACATGTCTCAGAATTGATTCTACAACTTTGAATGGAAATTACTATGAAAGATCTTGTCCCTTAATACTTCTTTCTAGAGTAGAGGTCACGTAGTTTGAAGGAGGAAATCACTTGAGTCAAAGTAAATGTGTTGCTGAGCTACTAGACAAGACAGCTATGATATTGGCAAAGATTGTAGCTACTCATTTGGCTCAAAAGCATGGTTTACATAAAGTTGTGGGACGTCTTGTAGATTCCTCCTTATACAGAATGATAGTAGTGAGTCTTCAGTAGTTGACACTCACAAGATGTGATATCACTCATGCTATAAATCTAGCAAGCCAGTTTATGCAAAGTCCTAATATTGAAGACCTTCAAGGAGTAAAAAGGATTCTCAGATACATTAAAGGTACACTACACTTTGGACTTGAAATTATTTCTCAATCATCTAGTAGGTTTTATGGATATTGAGATTTTGAATGGGATGGCTGCACCACAACTAGGAGAACAACTACAAGCTATAGCATCTACCTAGGACCAAATTGTTTTTCTTGAACTTCTAAGAAACGGATCAAATTTGCAAGATCAAGTGTTGAAGTTGAGTATAGAGCATTGGCCTCCACTGCAACAGAGATGATATGGATCATATATGTACTTCATCATCTTGGGTTGTACCTCAAGTCAGTTCCTACATTATATTATATAAATTGAGTTCCTTTTACATGACAATCAATCTAGTTATGCATGTTAGCACCAAACATGTTTATATGGACTATCATTTTGTTCAAAAAAAGGTGGCTAGGGGACAACTTCTTACTCATTTTGTGAGGTCCAAGGATCAGCTAGCTGACATTCATACCAAATCATTGAAAAATCAAATCTTTATTGGGTTTCGAAGCAAGCTAGGAGTAATTATACCTCCACTCACTAGCTTGAGGAGAAGTATTGAAGATAAGAGAAGATAAAGATATGGAACATGTTGAATAACGTGGTACAACAAAAATGTACGACTGTTAAGTTTTATAGAGTCGGAGTCGCACTAGGACTGGGCTACTAAATGTCTACTAGGTTGTTGTGTCTTATATAGTTAAAGTCAACTAGGATAAGTTTCATAGTAGTAGTAGTAGTAGTAGTCAAGTTATACTCGTGTAATTAAATATTCTTATTGTAGTAGGAATTTAGGTATAGCTAGCCTAGACTATCTCCTATATAAGGTGCATGTACTGGATAATTTTTTATCATCAATACAATCCTTGATTTCTCTAATTTTTATGTGAGAATTCTATAGAATTTACGGGGGGGGGGGGGGGGGGGGTTTAACTTGAATTAAAGGTGGAAAAACCCTTGTTTGAGAGGATTAATCGTAACATTACACTGGGTATTTACTATAGGATATAATCCGAGTGTATTTAGATCATTTTGTCTAAATTTGTGCTACATTATTTCTTATAGACCAAGAATAGGCTAGGTTGCATAACAAAGGGAGACTCAAGTTTAATAAAGCTTTCCGACTTTGATTCGAGGTAGGTGATAGTTGAATTATTTTCCATTCACGTTATGTGTGCATGATGACTTTTTCACTAGTATTACTTGTACAATATGTGGTTAATGAGTTAAAAGGGATGAAATTAAAATAATATCTTGTTTTCCATCCATGCACTGGACTTTTCCTATTTGCTTGTGGTGTTACAAGTGTGATTGTATTCATTAAGAATTTGATTGTTTGATGTGTGACTCTCGATTGGATCGAATACCACGCCCGATACACATTGTCAATTGGCTCATGTACCAAGACTGATAGGTATTACATGTGATAGTTTTTTGTGTATTTGTTCTGAGAATCGAGTTGCTTTATTATAGTGTTGTTGGCATATTTGATGTGAATGATAAGTCACGATGAGGATTGAGAGTCATGTTTATGTTACTGATTGTGCTATATGTGTGTGATGACTATTTTACTAAGTTTTTGTTACTTGTTCATATTTCGTATAATTGGAGTTGGTCAATGATCCTACTAGTATACTGTTGATTTTGTGTATTGATGCTGCAGTTGCTCTTCTTTTGTTGAGTATATGGCATATTCCAGTGATTTCTAAGCGGCCTCAGTTGTGAGTTCCATGCTTTTTGAATTCAAGGGTAAGCTTCTTCTTCCGGGCTGCTATGGATTCATCTTTTCCATCTAGTCCAATTTTTGAACTTAGACCTCTTTTGTTTAGGGGTTGCAATCACGTATTCTAGACAAGTAGATGTTTTGATACACGTCTTTAAGATTCTAGGGAGTTATTTTTTCAAATCTTTTATGATGACGATTTTAGTTATGAAACTTGATTTAACTGTTGAAACTGGTAACTTTACTGTTTGGTGGTTTATGGGCTGGCTTAGGTAATTTTGTTCTTCCATCGGTGTTTTAATGTGGGTGCCTCACACTACAACAAAAATGATCTTTAATGGCAATAAATTCTTAATTGTTGCTAAATACATACTTTTAGCAGAAATTAAAACTCTTTGTATATGTCCCTAAAGCCTTTAGCAACATTGAATCTAATGACACTTAATTAATGCCGGTAAAGACTTTAGCACTCTTTATTAAAATGTTTATATATTGCCGCTAAAAGTTGTTTTTGTTGTAGTGGCACTCTCATGACAGTTTACTAGCTATTTCAAAAGAAGGTACAACAACATAATCTAGAAGTTCTAGGAAGCACTTATAAGTAATACACTTTGTTTAGAACTTATTGAAGTATGAAATCATACAAAAAAGGAACAAGAATAGTTAATAACTTGACATGGATACTCCATTTCATTTCAATGATTGAATAAATTGTCAAAATATGATTCCCCTCTAAATGTTTTCAATCATACGCATGTAGATATGCAGAAAGGTGTATAGGACCTTTGGAACTAATGTTTACTAGAAAGTGAATTAAAAGAGAACTTCAAGTGAGAAGAATCGGGTTACCAGAATAAACAAGAAAATAATGCAGAAGCAAAAATACAAAGATTAAAGATAGGAATTGAAAGATATGTGAAATTTGTGGAGAAAATCTCCAAATTCAAAAGATGTGATAAAAACCTAATTGATCTTAGTACTCAAGAATTAACGAATTACAGTTAATTTATGATACTATTAGATCCAATTTAAGAACATAGATTAAAAAGTGATCTAGACCCCAAACTATAGACAATAATTAGTATACGACTAATCACCTTCTTTAATTTACGAATAAGATCCAAAGATATCAAGTTAAAGAATTAATCTCACATATTAAGAATTGTTCTTATAAGGTTGTAAGATAAATCCATAGTCACCACACACAAAGGTGTAAACAAGAGAAACCTCTCAAATAATATTAATCATGTCTTTTCTTAAAATAACAAAATCAACCCCTATATGTAGGGAAAGCGTATCCCAAATAAAATAGCATTTAGATCCTACTTTTCTTAAAACTTTAAACTAGGAAATCTTTAACCTAGGAAAATTTTAAAATAGGAAACTTCTAAACTTAGGAAAACAAGAAAACTTTAAAATAGGAAGCTTTTTAAACTAGGAAACTTTTAAAATAGAATTTTTTTACTTTAAGCGTTAAACTTTTTGGGCTCTTATATTGGGCTTCGTGTGGCCCAATCTTCTTTCTTTTAGGCTTGAATTTGGACATTTCTTTCATGATAAACATATTCTTGATTTTTTATTTAAGCCCATCAACTTTAGTACAAGTAGGATGACATGGATGCCATCATTCCCCTCTTCTTGTAAACAATTCGTCCTCGAATTTAAATCTCTCAAAATCAAGAAGATATGTGTTAGAAAACAACATCCATTACTCGAAAGGAACAATGGTAGGAACAAAACAAGATAGTGACCATGTGTCCACTTGACCCAATTAATCCTGGCATGTATAAATACACCCTTATAAATCATGTGAACATCATCATCCCAATAGAAATTTCTCCTACTTATACAAACACAATGAACTCCTTGTGTAGATGACATTGTGAATGATACATGCAACTTCACTTTAATTCTATCAATAAAGTACTCCAATGGGCATTGAAAAGACGATACAAGATCCGTAGAACATGCGTCAAATTGGACACTTTTATGATATATCCAAACATCCTCAATCATACCATTCACCAATTCTTTTATGTACGAGCTATTTACATAAGCATTGAAGTGCTCATAGTCATGTACCTCCTCCTCATTAGTAGAAAATACCTTATTAAGCTCACACTCATCAGTGTCTCATCCCATAGAAAATATAATATTCCAACAAATTATCACACAAAAATTGATTCAACACTAGAACAATAGAAGAATCAACTAACTCATTAACAATCTTCCTCGCAAAAACATCGTGCCTTGTTTCAACAAGTGGAAATTCACAATCAAATAGGTCATGCTCAATTTTGAAAGAGCTCAAATTACTCTTATTAAACTTGGTGATTGAAGTTGGTGACATACTACATAAAAAAATATCATTTTCCTCAAAATCAATGAAGTCACCAACATAAGAATTAAGAATGTAGTTCATTACCTCCCGGAAAACATTAGGTGTTTTAGGAATACCAAGAATTTGAATAAGCCAATTATACATACCATACTTGGTCTTATGTAGCAAAGGAATAACATCTCCTCGTTTTTTCCTTTCTCATTGGTGTTAGATCCACAATTGCCATGTTGAACTTTTTGTTATAAGCCTTATCTTGGATAGATCCAAAATAATTCTTTCTACCTTTATCATTCTCATCAACATACACTTTCTCAATAGGACTTGTAGTATCAACCATTTTAGTATTAAGTTCATCCAATGACTTTGGTTTTTCAATGCATATTGTCCCATGGGTATCTAGTAGAGAGTCAAAACAACTAGAAGAAGAAGTAGGAATGCTAGAGTTATAATAAGAAATAACCTCACTTAAACTCTCTTGTTTTTCTCTCTCGACCTCACTTCCTTTATTTTTTGCTCTCATAGTCATCTCTCTTTTATTTTCTCTCATTCTCACTTTTTCCTCACTTGATATCCCATTCTCTTCACACAACACTACCTATCTTTTTTACTCTCTTGAAATGTCATAATGAACTCCCTTTCTCCTCTCTCTCAAATTTCTTCATTGCTTCTTTCACGTGTTTCTGATCTTCATAAACATGGTATGGAGTTAAAGGTGCTAGTGTATATTTTCTTTTGTTTAGCTCAAGTAAAACTCTATTTTTTCTCCTATCATGAATTGCATTCCTATTAAATTGTCATGTCCGTCCAAGTATGATGTGACAATCTTGCATTGGAATGACATCACAAAGAACATTGTCAGAATATCTTCCTATGGAGAAAGAAATCATGCATTACTTAGTCACCTTAAGCTCATTAAAATCATTTCACCATCGCCCTTATAAGGAGTACTGTGTTTAATGTAGGTATGTTTCAACTTCTCCCCAACAAATTAACTTACCACATTAGTACCACTTTCACTATCAATAATCATAGAGAAAATATTATCATTTATCCCACACCTTGTATGAAAAACAATCTCTCCTTAAATTAGTTATGGTTACATTATTCTCCTCCAATCGTTTGATCAACACATCAACACAGTTGATATCGTTTTGAGTTTCTACTTCAATTTCCTTACTTGTTTGAGACATTTCAAAAATATTACAGAAACAAATATCTCTCAGTTTGGCTTTTTCTCTCTCTATTGATCTCCTTTCTCTTGACTTTTTTCCACTCAAATTACTACCTTTAGATTGATCCTTCAGGAATTATATATAAACCCTATTAATAACAACATTTTAGAAGTAAGATGTAGAAAGAAAAGAATTTATCAATATCCAGATGAATTGGGATTGATGAGACAAGAAAAGGACCAATTTGCATGACAAGAAAAAAACTTCAAATTTCTCCTCTTCTTTATTTCCTTTTTGAGATAGAAAATCATAAGTCAAAACAAATCCGGAGTTTCTTCAAAATACTTTGATTCTCAAGCAATTGAATTTTCTCTTCTTCTTCTTTTTTGTAATTTTCCTTTTCCTTTTTTTGCTATGTAACTTAACTTTTAAGCTACTATAATAAGGAAAAGTTTTTTTTGTTTTTTTATTTGGTTTGAAACTCCCAAGATTATCAAGAACGGAACCTTAATAGAACCGCTCTGATACCACTTGATAAGAATTGGGTTACCAAAATAAACAAGAAAATGATGTGGAAGCGAAAATACTAAGATTCAAGACAAGAATCGAAAGATATGCAAAATTTGAGGAGAAAATCCCCAAATTTAAAAGATGTTCTAAGAATCCTAATTGATCTTAGTATTCAAGAATTAACGGATTAAAGCTAATTTATGATACCAATAGACCCAATTCAAGAACTTAGATCAAAAAGTGATCTACACTTGTCAAGCCCCAGGGGTACACCCTAGATGTAACCTGGTGTATAGGACCCCAAGAGGCCCCATACAAGCCACTTTTGCATTCATAACATAGGAAATAGAACATAAGAAGTAAAGACAACATTTCAAGTTCAACATTTTATAAAGGAAAGCGGAAGTCTAAAACACTTTCTCTCAATAGTCATCTAATACAATAGAATGAGATTGGGCCTAACCCATACATCATGTTCAAAACTGAAAATAAGAAGGAAACTAGGAACAATGAAAATCCATCCTCGAAGCATGAGGACTCACCAAGCTCAAAAATCAACCAAGTCAACCTCTAGCGACGAAACTGAGAACCGTGAAAATCGGATCCTACATTTGGGGAAATGAAGGCAAGAGTATGTTTTAGTACAAAACAATATATCAAGTATGATAGTCATGCATAAAATATTTAAATCGTGCTAAAATGTGACATTTCATGACATGCAATTGACCAAGCTAAAACATGATATAAGAAGTTTAGAAAACATAAGTCATAAAATATGGTCAATGCAAGCTAACATCTTTAAAACCTTTGAACACATATGAGATACTTCTTGAAGTAACCTTAGTTCATTATTAATGTGGGAAGTAGTTATTTTCTTAACTTGTTCTTATTATCCATGGAAGGCCACGTCATCTTGTCAATCCAAGCTATCCATGGAAAGGTATCATTCAATAACCAATCCAAGCTAAGTCATAAGACATCCATGGAAAGGTACAATTAAGTATCCAATCCAAGCTATCCATGGAAAGGTTTAATTAAGTATCCAACCCAAGCTATCCATGTAAAGGTACAATCAAGTATCCAATCCAAGTTATGTTTCATTAGGATAGTTCTTTATCTTTGATTCAATTAGGTGAGAAGACTGTTCACAATCATACTTCCATGTGTTCATGAGAAACTCCTTTCACCAACACAACAACAACATCATCATTGATACTTTACTCTCAAGCATCCTTAAAACATTTGCATAGATTTCATAAGAATATGCATAATCTCATAATTCACCTTTCAAGGTTCAAAACCTACTTTCAATCACCACATCTAGAAAAGAAGGATTAGATATGGATTTCATCATAAATTCATATGATTCCATCACTTCATGCTTGATTTCATAAAATTCATATTTCATAAGCAAAGACCCACATCATATCATCATAATTGGGAAAATATGGGATTTATATGGGTTCATGGGGAAATCATCATAAAATTATAGTATTTCATCAATTCATGCATAAGAGATCATAATTCAATCATTTAAATTAATAATGAAGAAAACCCATGGCAATTGAAGAAAACCCTAACTTAATTGGGGATTTCAACTTTTGAAAATAGGAGAATTTGGGAACTCCATGGATGGAAGGGATCCATGGTTGAAAACTATCATACCTCAAAGTCAAATGCTTATCTTCAATGGTGAAAATGAAGGCTTGCCTTGAAACCCTAGATTGAGCCCTTCTTCTTCTTCTTCTTCTTCAAGTTTCTAGAGAGAGGAATATTTTGGAGAGGAAGAACTTTGGTTTTATTTTGGATTCTTAGAAAATGATTTTAAGTTGGGGAAAATTGGGGGTAAAATACTTATAAAGGTTTCTAGGTGAAGGGTAAAACGACGTAGTATCGAATTAAAATAATCTGAAAAGACTTTCAACACCCTGACTTAAAAACTGAAAATAAAGGCACGCTGGAGCTCGCCAAAGTCCACTCGATGACTTTCCACATGAGCCTTTAGCTTGGCAAAAATTATTGTAAGTCGGCTTGGGCGATTAGTCAACTAGATGATAGGGAGTTGACTTTGAAGAAACGCCAAACGGAACGGCGAGCTCGACTTAGCTCACCAAAAGTTCCAGAACACTTGATGCTAAAATCGAGCCAAAAAGGCGAGGAGCTCTACTCGGCAAATCGCCAAGTCGACTTGGTGTTATTGACTTACTTCGCCGAATCGACTATGAAGTGAGTATTTTCCCTTCTCTAAATCTGGGGTGTTACAACACCCCTATTTGGAAGAAACTAGAGACAATAATTAGTATAAGACTAATTACCTTCTTTAATTTACGAATAAAAATCAAAGATATCAAGTTAAAGAATTAATCTCACCTTTTAAGAATCGTTCTTATAAGGTTGTAAGATAAATCCATGGTCACCACACACAAAAGTGTAAAGAAGAGAAACCTCTCAAATAATATTAATCATGTCTTTTCTTAAAATAATAAAATCAACCCCTATATATAGGGAAAATATATCCCAAATAGAATAGGATTTAAATCCTACTTTTATGAAAACTTTAAACTAGGAAAACTTTAAACTAGGAGACTTTTAATCTAGGAAACTTTTAAACTTAGGAAAATAGGAAACATTAAACTAGGAAACTTTTTAAACTAGGGAAACTTTAAACTAGGGAACTTTTAAAATAGAAAATATTGACTTTAAGCGTTTAGCTTTTTGGGCTCTTTTATTGGGCTTCGTGTGGCCCAATCTTCTTTTTTTGGGCTTGAATTTGGACACTTCTTTCGTGATATACATATTCTTGATTTTTCATTGAAACCCATCAACTTTAGTACAAGTAGGCTGACATGGATGCTATCATCAAGTATGTATGTATGTGTGTATATATATATATATATATAACTACTATATTTGAGTGGCTATGGAAGCAGCTGTTGGACGACATGCCTGCTTCCATAGCCAGGGGCAGTTTTGGTATATTAATTTTTACTATATGCTTTGACATATTGTCTTCACTGTTTTAAAATGGCAGTTTATCAAATTTTGACTTAAAAACCAGCTTGTATATTCGTTTATGCCATTTGCTTCAGCCGAAAAGTAGTACTGTATGTGGGGCCACCCCCCACATGTGGCTGCCCGAATGTTCGAGCACCCATTAAGCTCGTATCGAACTATATATACTTATATCAACATTAAGGCAGTATTGTATAAAATAAAAGGCGAGCACCCAATAAACAAATGTATTAGTTGGGGTGGTGGTTGTAAATTGGTTCTCAAGGTCTTATATTGCTTAAATGCCTAGGTTCGATTCCTTGTAGTGACATTCTTTTTGTTTTAAAATCAGCTCTTTTCTTTCTACCTTTTCTTTTTTTCCCTTTTCACAAATTGTCCTATTTCTAATTTTTCTAAAACAATATTCTTTTTTCAAGATAATTTTTCTAAAACAATATTCTTTTTTCAAGATATTTTTCTTATTGATTTATTTCGCTATCTTATATAAATATAATTATCTTTCTTATGACAAGTGTTAAATTTATACATTTATATTTTATGATTGATAGCTTAAAAAGTAACCACGATCTTAAAATCTTGAATCGGTCACTGCTATCATGTCTATTATGTAACTTAATCTAAAAATATAAACGGTCATGATCTTCCATGTCTATAAACTTTTCCTTTCTGATCAGTATAATAATGAAAAATAAAAGTGAAGGAAAAAAAATAATTTGTTCTAGCATCTTTATTTCAATTCTCTAATTCAAAAGCGAAAAAGCCTTCCTTCTCACTGGTTTGCCTTTTTTGTAACTACAATTGTATGTGAAGGTATATTGTTTCTCCTCCTTTTTTTCTTGAACCCATCCAAATATTCCGATTGTCTATTGCATTGAATTGAAAAAAAATAACGCCTATGCTGACGAATTTTAGCTCGCAATTACGCTCTTTGATTGATATAAGTTAAAAATAGTGAGCACCCATAACCGTAAATTTCTGGATCCACCACTGCACCAATCCTTCTTTCTCTTTTTACGTGTCAACTTTCTTTGGATTGATTTTTATTGCTTTGGGTTTTACATGTATGGACCTCTAACTTTTAATTGACACTTTACAATACTATTTCTTTTTATTACGTATTCCTCACAACCTCTTCTGCCTCTCAACTTTTTGTTCACTTTCTTGATTTCATTGCAAGTCTTACTAATTCCATTCCTAATATTTCATTAATAAATTATATTAAAGGTGAACATAGTGAGTTTTGAAAAAAGTAAACTTTATTTTTAAAGTAAAAACTGATATTTAAAAATTGAAGTTGTAAATGGCCATAATTACGAGTCAGAGTTGTTTTTATGCTTTATGTTAGTCATTTGAACTTAAAAAGTAAAAAAAAAAATTGGGTGTTTCTTCGGATTTTGAAAATTATAAAGTTCAATTTGAAGTTGAATTCTTCAACTTTCTAACAAACTGTAAAACAAAAGTCAGAAAAATAAATAAAAATGGAAAAATAGTACATATCACAATAATTAACAACTTAATATATTTACAAGATATATAAGAACTTGATGGACTCTTCCACCACATAAATTGGGACAAAGAAAGTAACATATATTATTTAAAAGGACTAAAAAAAATTACTATAATCATAGTAATTAACAACTTAAAAATTTAAAAGACACATAAAAAATTTAGTTCATTCTCGAAATGCTATCAGTGTCATATAAATTGAAACAATAGGAGTAAAATATCTTATTTGAAAAATGACGTAAAAGGTATTACAAATCACAATAATTGACAAACGTAAAATACTTAAAAGACATACAAATTTGATTGACTGTCGAAATTTCATCAATGCTACATAAATTGGGATAGAAGGAATAATATTATCTAAAAATTATGTAAAAAAAAACTATAAATCACAATAATTAATAATATACAATATGTACAAATTATATATAAAAAAATGATTGACTATCAAAATTTAATTCGTGTGTCACATAAATTCAAACAAAATAAATACTCTCATGTCCCAATCTATGTGGCACTTTTCATTTTTTGAGAGTCGAACAATTTAACTTTGACCGAAAATTTGCATATGGAATCTTCAAATTTTTTGAAATAAAATTTATATATTTGTAAACTACATCAAAAGTACTATAATTCAAAATAATTAATAATTCAAAATGTTAAAAAGATCTATGAAAAACTTACGGTAAAATATAGACTTGTTTGAATCTCAAAATCCAAAAAGTGTCACATAAATTAGGACGACAGAAGTAACGTATACTGAGCCCGTGAAATATCTAGTATATATATATATATATATATACGGGACCCCATGCTAGCACGGGCCCAATATATACTCCCTGGTCTCAATTTATGTGATATATTTTGAATTTTGAGATTTAAACAAGTCTATCTTTGATCATAATTTTTTCATAAATTGTAGTTGAATAAACATTTTCTGCATGTAAAAGAACCTCTTTTGATTTATGAGTATTCAAGCAAGTTATTATGGACAGTTGACGTAGCTAGTAATTGTAGTTCATGTGGCATGTTAAACTGCATTTGTACATTCTATATAGCAGATGTAGGAGACATGATAATCATCGGTAATTTGGTATTTATAGCAAAAGTACATTCTAGAAGTCTGATCGCAGTTAGTGTTAGTCGCTACTTCTGCAAAAAATGTCTTTTGTGAGAGACTGAGCATATTATATAATATTTCAACAAAAAATTGCAGAATATTTATTCGTATTTGTTATTAAAAAGTGGCAAAATCAGTAAAATATTTTTAGTTTGCTCATTTTTAAATCCATCAAGGATTAAAAGTTGAAAATTAGTTACAAGGCATCTTTGTAATCCCCTCTGTTTTAATACTCTCATTTATGTATGTCTATAAGATAGCACAGCAATGTCCGAAACTAACATGTCTATAAGATTATATAAGAATGTCCCAAACCAAGCGCAAGGATTTTCTTATGTAATTTTTTTTACAACAACAACATATTCAGTTTAATCTCATAAACGAAAGTGAAAATACAGGAGAATACAAACAGAGAAAGGTACTTGGAAATTGGTATCAATTTAGACATAAAACCATGTCATTTTGAACATTGATCATCACTCAATAATAGGGATTAAGTTCACATCGCTTCAAGCATCGGCTTGGAAGAAGTAAGAAGTTACGTTGGAACGGAAATTGGGCTGATCTGATTAATATTGGATTGAAATTGTCATGTAGAAGAGTGTTTATAAAGCTAAATAAAATAACTTACTTGTTGTCCATACCAGTGGCTTCCCAGTAGCTCTTAGTTGAGTTGATAGTTTACTGCATCACGCTACAATTTGCTACATCTGTTGTTATGAACAACGAAATCGAGGGGGAAAAGAGCCAAAGATCTGAAGAGGAAGCTTACCAAATTCAATACCTAGACTACAGTTTTCAAGTCATATTGTTCATCTAGACGGTAAGCAACTTTATAAGTAGACTCTCTCATTGGTTTAAATGTGCCATTCGCTTTCTTTCTTTGTTTTTCTAGCCTCGTGATTTCGCATATTCATTTTACATAGATCACTCTTTCTAACTCGACCTAAATTCATAGTGCACATATCCCTGTTAATACTATGTATATATAGTATAGGTTTGTTTGAAACACAATTGTCAACGTTTCTTAGCCGTTATAAGCATGACTTTATCGAAAGAAATAGACGAAGCAACTACAAATGAAAAGGCCAAATCTGTACATACGTAAGACTCACCACTCCTTTTGATTAACCTCATGTAAAATAAACTTAAAACGAAACCATTTCAATAATTAACACACCAACAGAAACAACGTAGAAGGAAAATTAATTTTCTTATGAGGAGGTTTCATCAGTCACTAAATATCACACAAATTAGTTGCTAATCCCATCACCTTCTTCGGTTTTACGCTGTAAAACTTTACCAAAATTCAACATTTGAAAAAATTTCCTTAAATGTGAAGTTGATATACTTCGTCGAAGAATTGAAAGGAGAATAAATTTGGGAAATTTTCTAATGATCGTATTGAATCCCAAAGCAGAGTATTTGTACATGTATCTACTGGCAGAAAAATAAAGAATAATAAAAAATCCTATACACTTGTCATTATTCTATACGTGCATTGCTAACAAAATGTAACTAACTAATATTCCTCACATGCTTGTCACATGAGAGAAAACAGTTGGAAGCTTCTATTTTTGCATAGTTGTCCCTCTATCAAACGACTCAGATTTTGTATCTTCGATTTTGATTAACGTCTCTAATTTTTCCACATCATCAAGAGACAATCTCTGTGTATACCTAGACTTGGTCAAAGATCGATTTTCTTGGTCTGAATCCTTTTCTTCTTTCCCATCAAACTCTGTGAGCTTCTGTTCTTGGATGAAAAAATTCGCTTTTGATTTCGGAGGAATTGCAATATCCCTCCTCAAATTGGAGGGATGAGATATAACTCCCAATTTGTTCAACAAGAGGCAGTGAGATGGACCTGAGAGAGGCTCAGTGAATAGGTCTGCAAGTTGGTGTGCTGATGGAACAAAAGAGAGTGTAATGAGACCGGAGACAAACTGTTGCCTAACAAAATGGCAATCCAGTTCCACATGTTTCGTTCTTTAGTGGAAGACTGGATTTTTGGCTATGTGGATAGCTGCTTGATTGTCAAGAGTGAACGGTGATTGGTAAGCGTGGTGGAGCAGACAGATCTTCAAGGACTCGCACAAGCCAGGTAATCTCAGTTGTAACGTGCCTCATTGATCTATATTCTGCCTCAGCAGAAGATAAAGAAACTGATGTTTGTTTCTTTGATTTCCAGGAGATAGGAGCACCACCACGAGTAATAAAATATCCACTAACTGATCGATGAGAGTCCTTGCAAGAAGCCCAATCGGCATCGCAAAAAGCAAGGAGCTCAAATGATGGATCTGAAGAAAGTAAAATGCCTTGCGCAGGATCCGTGCTAAGGTATCTCAAAACTCTCATAGCTGCTGCATAATGTGACTGTCGAGGTAGTTGCATAAACTGACTTAACTTCAACACTGCAAAAGATAGATCAGGACGAGTGTGTGTCAAATAGTTGAGTTTGCCAACTATATGTTTGTAGATAGTAGGATCAGGCAAAAGAGGACTAGTATCATCATGAAGCTTAGAAAAAGGATCCAGAGGAGAGGATACCTCAGGACCAGTGTAATCAAACTCCTCTAAGAAATCCAAAGTAAATTTCCTCTGATTAATAATGAAACCATGCATTTCTCTGATAATTTCCAGACCCAAGAAATAATAATATCCCCTAAATATCTGATCTTGAATTCATGGTGAAGGAAACTGGTGATATGTGAGATTTCACTGTGATCATTACCAGTGAGCAATATATCATCCACATAAACAACAATAATTGAAACATGATTCCCAGAACACTTAAATAATAAGGAGTAATCATTAAGTGAACTAGAATAGCCTTTAAAAATAATAGCCTCTGCCAATTTAGCATACCATTGTCGGGATGCTTGTTTCAGTCCATACAAGGACTTCCTTAAGAGACAAACTTGATTAGGATGAGAAGGATTAAGGCCTGCAGGAAATTTCATGTAGACAATCTCATGTAAATCACCATGTAGAAAGGAATTACTAACATCCAGTTGATGAACAAACCAACCTCTCTTAATAGCAACTGTAAGAATACATCTAATGGTGGTCATCTTAACCACTGGAGAAAATGTCTGAGTATAATCAACCCCTTCCTTTTGAATGTCCCCCCTAACTACTAATCTAGCCTTTAGTCGTTCAATAGTTCCATCAGACTTATGTTTGACCTTATAAACACATTTGCAAGGTATAGCTTTCTTCACAGGAGGAAGCTCCACCACATCACATGTATGATTAAACTCTAAAGCTTTGATTTCCTCTTGCATAGCAGCTATCCAACCCGGATGGACAGAAGCTTGTGCAAAACTGTTAGGCTCAGTGATAGTAGAAATGGAAAGAAAAGCATGTTGATTTGATAGGAACAAAGAATTGAAAGAGTAAGTTGTTGGTTTGGTAAGCTGTTGGTTTGGTAGGATGAAGAAAAGAAGTCCTAGTTAGATCAGTTAAAACAATGCTATTGCAAATATAGTCTTGCAAGTAGCTTGGTGTGTGATTGGATCTGTTAGATCTTCTTGGAAGGACTAAATGAGGTGATGAAGGATTTGGAGTGGAAATAGAGGTGAGGGGTGAAGAATCATATTTATTTCATCAACAAGTGAGGAAGGAGTAGGTCTAGGTGAGGATGAAGTAGGAAGAGGTGAAGAACAAGAATAAGAAGGTGTAGAATCTGAGGTGGAGATGTATGGAGAACAAGTTGTGTCTTCTAAATCTGGAGGGAATGTAGGAAAGATAGGTGGATCAGAAAGAGACATAGAAGCAAAATGAAAATTATCCTCATGGAAATAAACATCCCTTGAAACAAAAATTCGTTTGGTCCCCAATTTCAAAAGTTTGTAACCTTTTTGCCCTGGAGGGTATCCTAGAAAGACACAAGCTACTACTCTAGGTTCAAATTTGGTCCTGCTTGGAGCTAGAGTAGAAGCATCGCACAAATAGCCAAAACTTCTTAAGTTTGCATATGAAGGTTTATAGCAAAAATGAACCTCATAAGGAGTTTGCCCTTTGAGAACTCTGGAAGGAAGTCTGTTAATTAAGTAAGTGGCAGTCAAAATGCATTTCCCCCAATAGGAAATAGGTAGATGTCACTGAAACAAAAGACCTCTAGCAAGTTCAAGAAGATGTCGATGTTTTCTCTCTACTACCCCATTTTGTTGGGGAGTAGCAACACAAGAAGTAGGATGCAAAATTCCTTTTGATTTAAGAAACAACCCCTCCTGAGTACCTTTTCCTAGTTCCAATGCATTATCAGATCTGATACATTGAACTTGAGAATGAAATTGTCTCTCAACCATAGTCAAAAAATCTTGCAAGATAGGGAAAGCATTGCTTTTACAACTCATTAGAAAAACCCAAGTTCCTCGACTGTAGTCATTAACTATATTAAGAAAGTATCTAAAACCATTATAAGTACGAGATTTGTATGGACCCCAAGTATCAACATGAATTAGATCAAACACCTTTTTAGAATGAATATGACTAATAGTGAAAGATAATCTGGTTTGCTTAGTCTTGGGACAGATGTCACAAATAATATCAGAAGTAGAAGGAAATTTAATGAAACTGAACTTTTTTATTACTGAATAGGGAACATGTCCCAATCTTACATGCCAAAGATCTACATTAGGAATAACATTGATTGAAACAAGAAAAGAAATAGAATTCGACTTAGAAATGGAATTACATCCTTTTTTAAATGAAACAACATCTTCCGGCAAGGAATTAGACTTATGACCACTAGGCTGCAACAAATATAGACCTTCCCTAACTTCACCAAAAACTTGAGTGTTCCTCATTAAAGGGTCTTGTAACACACAACAACTAATAGTGAATAGAAGATTGCAATTATATTGACTGCATAATATGTGTATAGACAATAGATTGTATTTAAAATCAGACACATGAAACATATTTTCTAAAGTGAGCTTGGGCAGGATAGGAACACTTCCTGCATGAGTCACAATAATCCTGAAAGAATTAGGTAAAGTGATATGCAAAGACACAGGAAGAGGGAATCGAGAGATAAAAGACTTAGAATCAAAACACATATGCTCTGAAGCACCTGAATCAATGATCCAGGTGAATGAGTTGGAAACTGAAAAACAAGACCCTGAATATTTAAGTATGGTACCAACAATTGTTGATGCATTGAAACCAGTGTGAGATGTTCCTGCTTGCCCAACTTCACCTCTTTAGCAACTTGTTTCACTAGGGTTGTATATTGCTCCTTGCTCAGAAATTATCCATAATCTCCAGAGAAGTTATTTGTTGTTTCCCTGTGTGGACTGTTTTAAAACTCAGCATCCTCCCTGGTGAACATTCCATTAGATTTACCTTGATATCCTTTGGATCTAGCAGTGTTAAGATCTTGATAACTCTTTCCTTTAGAATTCTCAAACTCTTTTGATTATGTGAATTCAAAATCATCAGGAAAACCATGATGCCTGAAACAATCATCTTCAACATGTCTTGTCTTCCCACAGTAGGTGCATAATATATTAGGATTGTATTTAGCCCTACTTGGTCCATTCCTATGAATCATCTTACCACCCATGTGACTCGTATTGGGATATCTTTGTTGTTGTTGTTGTGAGAAACCTCTTTTCAGAGATGGGCAGATGTCTTTTGAGAAGTTCTCCTTTGTGGAGCGACCATGAAACTTGCAGCATCTGAAGTGTAGGAAGCATTCACGTAAGACTCCCTCTAGTTCTTATCTTGTAATAACAGTGAGTATGCAAAATCATGGCAATGCAAAGGGTTCATCATCAAGATGTCTCCCCTAGCCTGCGCATAAGCATCGTTAAGTCCCATAAGAAATTGGATCAATCTCTAATCCTCTAGTGACTTAGCTATTTTAGCTTTTCCTTCACAAATACACACACAAGTGCAGCAGTTCATCCGATCGAGGGAATCCAGCTCATCCCATAATCGTTCGAGTTTAGTAAAATGGCTAGCAACATCAATGTTGCTCTATGTTATACTTGATAATTCTTTCTATAGATGATATAACTTAGCTCCATTTGTCCTCCTAAACCTCTGTTCTAGACTGTCCCACAGTTCCTTAGTTGTTTAGGAGTATATCAGACTATCTCCAATGTCATTACTCAATTAATTCAACAACCATAAGATTACCATATCATTGCAACAACTCCACTGGTCATACTGTGGAGATTTCAAATCAGGTGTTGCACAAATTCCATTAATGAAACCAAGTTTTTTCTTAGCAGATAAAGCTATGAGCATGGATCTTCTCCAGCATGGGAATCCCTTTCCATCAAAGAGTGAATTGACTAGGTTCATCCTAGGCGAATCTGAAGAAGTAGATGGTAGGGATGATTGATATCAAATGAAGTGGGATTTGCAGGAATAGTGACTGTTGTTTCTCCAGTCATTTTTGCAGCAAGTGATAAATCAGAAAACATGATAATGATGATTGGATCGAGCTATTGCTCTGATACCATGAAAGGAGAATAAATTTGGGAAATTTTCTAATGATTGTATTGAATCACAAAGTAGAGTATTTGTACATGTATCTACTGGCAGAAAAATAAAGAATAATAAAAAATCCTATACACTAGTCATTATTCTATATGTGCATTGCTAACAAAATGTAACTAACTAATATTCCTCACATGCTTGTCACATGAGAGAAAACAGCTGGAAGCTTCTATTTTTTGCACAGTTGTCCCTCTATCAAACGACTCAAATTTTGTATCTTCGATTTTGATTAACGTCTCTGATTTTTCCACATCATCAAGAGACAATCTCTGTGTATACCTAGACTTGGTCAAAGATCGATTTTCTTGGTCTGAATCCTTTTCTTCTTTCCCATCAAACTCTGTGAGCTTCTGTTCTTGTATGGAAAAAATCGCTTTTGATTTCGGAGGAATTGCAATAAGAATTTGTACAAGTATTAAGCCCTAATTCTTACTTGGCCAATAGAAAACAGAAAAAAGAAGCAAAATACAAGAAGACAGAAATCTATTAAAGTTTTCCAGATATTCCAACCAATAGTCCAGACAAAGCCAAGGGAAAAAAGATTTTCAAACAGTAAAGTTCACCATCGCCCATACGTGCTTCGAAAGAACCCAAAATCCTCATATCTAATTCACATACAACACGATATATCATGCATAAGATAAGCAAAGCTGAAATACAGTGTTATATACATCCTATGGCGTCAAATATCTGTAGCTCAGAAATCCAAAAGGCCCAAATTCAATTGGAACGCAAAAAAATATGCAACCTAGACAAGGAAAAGTGAAATTGTTATAACAAAGCTTTGTGCAGAAAATAATATAGAAAGTTGTAATTAAAATCCTACACGAGACTCTAGAGCGGAGCTCTGATTCGCACACTCGGAACTCAAAAGCAATGGATGAACTTGATCAAATCTCTATATACATAAGACCCACCACTCCTTTTGATTAACACAGTAACAGAAACACCGTAGAAGGAAAAATCATTTTCTCCTCATGAGGTTTTACTAACCACTAAAAACCACACAAATAGGTTCCTAATCTCGTTACCTTCTTCGATTCTACAGTTTAAAACTTCATCAAATTCAATAATCGATAAAATTTCTTTCAAATTTAAAAATGATATACCTGGCGGAGCCCTAATTTGTCAACCAAAAGGCCAAAACTAAAAAGACCTAATTTGTCAACCAAAAGGGCAATTTAAAGTTGATAATTGCACAAAGTCATGGTTAAGCATGATGAAATAACAAAATTGAAGCACATAGACTAGAGGGAAAAGTAAATTTAAGAAGGGACGAAGATACATACCGAAGCAAGAAAGAGTACCACCCAGAAAATCTGATGAACTTGTGAACGTATAGTGTTTTACTTGTAGCTATTGTCCAGCGGTGTAGTAGTTAGTATGAGTTGCTATATAGTTTGGACACATGTGGAGAGTTGGAGAAGACAACTAATACCACTATGTAAAAAGACAAACTTACCCCTATGTGGAAGCACACATGACGACGAAGAGGAGCTTCCACTTAGAGTCTTCTATACATTAGTAATTTGTAATTAGTAATAATTAATATATATATATATATATGAGTAAATACATCAAATCTCCTTAAACTTGGCAACAAAACTTACTTTAGTACTTTAACTATACGGTCGTTAAATATCCTCCTTAACAATTTTGAAGTGATTAAATACCACCCTAAGAGTTGATGTGTAGTACACTCGTACACTCACCTAAAAATGCGAGAAATAATAAAAAAAATGAATGGTAAAATCATACACATGACATTTTTTATTGGCCAGTATATAACTAATAGTTTAAAAAAAAAAATTATAAGTTAAATTTTAAAAAGAATATGAAATTTCTTGTTTAGAAGTAAATGAAATTTGTGGGCTCTATTTTAAAAAAATATATATTTTATCTTTTTGTTCTCTCTTTATTTTGTTGTCTTCCCCAAATGTCTTCTTCCTCATTGAAGCATTCCTTATACATTTCTTCTTTCATATTAGTAATTTTACCTTCATCTTCATCCCTCACCTCACCAACCCTTCATTAGTCCACAAAATCCAACATCTAATTCATATTATTGAATGCAAACTTTCTTGAATTTTAAGTGACCCATTTTAATTTCTATTAGTTGTGATGCAAAAAATACGAGTCTATAAACTTTTTTATACAACCTTCATTTTTCATTTGAGTTGTTAAGAAAAAAATAACTTAAAAAAAATATCATTCTCCGAGGGGCAGATTTGTGGGAGAGGGTTCGAAGAAGAAAATGTAAGTATGCTATATTTTTTTTAAAAAAAAACTGATGAATGTTGAAGAAGAAAACAACTATTGAAGGTTGGAAATGGTCGGGAAAACAAAGAAGCCAGTGAAGGATGAAAATGGTGAAAATCAAGAAAGAAGAAAGAGAGAGGGGCAGGGGGGGGGGGGGGGGTTAGAAGAGGATGGGTGGAAGAAGGTGGGGAAATTTTGATTTTAAAATTCAATTTTAATTAATAGATTAATTGATTAGTGTAATGGGTTTTAAAAAGTATTTATGAAAAAGGTGAATAAGCAAAAAGAAGATTGAATAATTAATGATGTGGTACTTACATGACTGTGACGTGGTGCTTACATGGCTATGATGTGGTAGGTGAGAGTAATATTCTACTCTCAGGGTTGTATTTAATTCAATTCAACGATGCTAAGGAGGAGGGGGGTATTTCAACACCCATGTAGTTTAAGTGCTAAAGTAAGTTGTGTTGCCAAGTTTGAGGGGCTTTTTTATGCGTTTTCTCTATATATATAATTTGAGCTAAATGGAGATAGTGTGAGTGGGCCAGATGGCTTTACAGGGTTGTTTTTTCAATCTTGTTGGGAAATTATAGGGTTTGATATTATCAGATTAGTGGTTGCTTTTTTTTGTGGGCAAACAATGCCAAATTTTATTACTCATACTAATCTGATATTATTATCCAAGAAGGAGGATGTTAATAATTTTTCGGACCTAAGGCCAATTAGTCTAAGCTCTTTTATCAACAAGATTATATCAAGAATGGTGCATGATAGGATAGTAGAGGTGCTGCCTAAGATTATTTCTCCTACACAATCGGGATTTATCAAGGGTAGGAGTATAACTGAAAATGTGTTATTGGCACAAGAAATAATTAGGGATATTAACCGGAGGAATCAACACATTAATGTGGTGGTAAAGTTAGTCATGACTAAGGCGTATGATAGAGTTTCATGGATCTTCCAAACAAAGGTGTTGCGAAAGTTTGGTTTTTCGGAGGTAATTATAGACACAGTATGGAGACTCATCTCTAGTAACTGGTATTCAGTTCTCATTAATGGCCAACCTTATGGGTTCTTTCAGTCTTCTAGAGGTCTTAAACAAGGATATCCTCTATCCCTAACATTATTTATCATTGCAGCAGAAGTCCTAGCTAGAGGTTTAAATAGCTTGCATGATGATAGAGATTACAAAGGATATGGCATGCCAAAATGGAATCCAGTAATAAACCATCTATCATATACAGATGACACCATATTATTTTCCTCAGGTGACAGAACATCAGTGATCAAGATGATGAAAGTGCTTAGGGAATATGAAAAAGTTTCAGGTCAAATGGTCAATAAGGCTAAGAGTTCTATCTATCTTCAGGACAGGACCCCTTTAATTGTGGCAATCAGAATGAGAAAACAGACTGTAATAAGACAAGGAGATTTTCCTTTCACTTATTTGGGGCGCCCTGTCTTTTATGGAAGAAAGGTCAACATTTACTTTGAAGAGTTGGTTAGAAAGGTGGCAAGAAGAATTTTGTCATGGCAGAATAGACTCTTATCCTTTGGAGGTAAATATATCCTTATTAGTCATGTTCTTCAATCATTACCAGTCTATCTTTTATCTGCTATGAATCCCCCCAAGAAGGTGATTGAACAGTTGCATCAAATTTTTGCAAAATTCTTTTGGGGAAGTAATGGCAGTCTTAAAGGAAAACAGTGGGTAGTTTAGAATGAAATGTGTTTTCCTAAAGCAAAAGGAGGCTTGGTTTTTCGATCTATACATGATGTTAATAATGCTCTGTTTGCTAAATTATGGTGGAGGTTCAGGGTGTCTACTTCTTTATGGAGTAGCTACATGGGCAATACATATTGTAAAAAGCTACACCCTACCGTGGTTAGGAGTTCTGGATCATCTCATGTTTGGAGGAAATTATTGTAAATAAGGGAAGAGGTGGAGTATGATATTTGGTGGCCAATAAAAGCAGGGAATTCATGCTTCTGGTTTGACAATTGGACAAAACAAGGGGCTTTATTTTTCACAGAAGGAGAAAATGCGAGAGATGAGGAAATAGAGGTGAAGGAATTCATTGAGAATGGAAGTTGGAAGATTGAAAAATTGAGAGAAAATCTTTCAGAAGAAATGGTGTTTCACATTGTGAAAAACATCAAACCTAACAATTATGACCTTAATGATAAGCCATGGTGGATGGTGAATTCAACAAGAGCATTTTCAGTCAAATCAGCTTATCACATTTTAAGGAATAAAAGGGAATCTAGAGAAGGGATGAGCTACATTTGGATTAAAGGTCTTCCTTTTAAAATTTCTTTCTTCTTGTGGAGAGTATGGAAGAAAAGAATAGAAAAGAATTGCAACCGATGACAATTTGAAAAGGATGAGGATGCATATAGTATCAAAATGTCACTGTTGCGAGAAAGGGGAAGTGGAAACCACGACACACTTATTTCTAACAGCTCCCATAGCTAAAAGGCTATGACAGTTTTTTGCTTCTTGTGCAGGTTTTACTATTGATGAAACTCAACTACTCCATTTATTCAACAAATGGTGGGAGTATGTGGGGAGTTCAAAGTTTCAGCAAATCATGAAGGCCATACCTGCCATTATCATGTGGGAACTATGGAAAAGGAGAAATTCCAAAAGACATGACAAGGAAGTTTCTTTTAATAAAATGCTTCGTCAATGTCAAATGACAGTTCACCAGATGATAAAGATCAAGTATCCCTGGAGCAGGAACATTCCTTTTCAATGGAGTGGAATGTTTGATTTACTTCAAGAATACAGACCCACACTGTATTATCGCATTGTACATTGGACAAGGCCAGAAGAGGGTTGGATTAAATGTAACACAGATGGTGCGAGCAAAGAAAATCCTGGGATGAGCTCTTATGGTTTTTGTCTGAGGGATAACAATGGGGATCTAATATATGCAGAGTCAAAAAGAATTGGTTTTGCCACTAATATGGTGGCTGAATTAACTGGAGTATGGAAGGCTCTGAGATACTGTAAACAACAAGGATATCCTAACATCTTTTTAGAGACTGATTCATTTAGTCTTAAAAATATAATTAGAATGGAGTGGAGAATACCCTGGGAACTAATTGAAAGGATAGAAGAGATACACGAGATGATGAAAGTAATTAATATTCAGATAAGGCACATTTTTAGGGAAGCTAACCAGTTCGCCAACTTCATCACAAATGTAGCAATAGAACAAGAGCTAGAGGGGAAACAACAATATCAACATTTCAATCAACTACCAAGCAGAGAAAAAAGGATTTTAAACATGGATAAACAACAAATATCATCAATCAGAATAAGGACAAGGAGAATCAACAGTACCAGCGATCACTAACATGGAAAGCATAGAAAAAACTACAGAATCACACAACTATGATACAATAAAGGTGCAGGTATCCAGCTGGGAGTCCTATTTGGTCTCAGCTATTAAAATGGAAAAAATTAATAAGGAGAATAGCTGGAAAAATGAAGAAGGAACAAAGCAATACACACACAAATCTGCGCGGAACCCGTGGATCTACCTTCAGCGATGGAGGTACAAGCAAGAAGATGAAGGAGAGGCTGAGCATCTTTTAAGAAACCTATAATCTAGGGTCTTAATTGTGGGCTGCATTTTTGTTTATGTTTTATTTGTATTTTGTGGCTCTATTTAGGAGAACATAAGACTTTTTGTGTTAACTTTAAAAAAAAATAAATTTGAATATATCACAATAAATAGAAAATTATTTGTCTATTTATGTAATAATAATTTTTTTTTACATAACTAAATTTGATATCTTCATTAAAATATTAAAAATTATAAATATTGCTAAAATAAAATACACACAATTTGCTGTAACTAAAGAATTTTTCATTAATAGCGAACGCATTTTTGGAAGAAACCAAATATATATATTGCTAAATTTCAATTTAAATCAAATATTCTTGAATTATGCTTGATCTTATAGTCAAATTCTCGAATTTAACTTCATAAATTTTCAATATGGGACAAAGAACCTAAAACATCTAGTATATTACTGAACTATATAGAATCATCATGTCAAAATACACGAATATGTCAGAATAATTATTCTTGTCCTCTAATTGATGTTATTGTTATCTAATATTTTTAATACTTTGATTAGTATATTAATAGAGTGCGGGAGCTATTTGAGCCATTAAAAGATAAAATTGACACAAATAAGTTTAGTTTTAGAGTATAACTAAAATAGGCTTAGTGTAATTTTTTCTTTAACTATATCAAAAAATATAAACGACAGACATTAGTCTATTAACGTCTAAATTTTAATATAAAATGGAATCTTTTCTTCCACTTTATAAAGTGGAAGTTTTTCTTATACTTCATAAAGTGTAACTCTTTTTTATTCATAAAGTGGAAGTTTATCTTACACTTTAAATAGAAAATTTTACTTTATCACAAAAAAAAATACTTTCTTCCTCAAATTTTCTGTCATGCCCTGAGCTTACACCCTGGAGGTGGCCGACACTCGAGAATCCTTATTGGCCCCAAGAAAACCCTTGGCCTGACTAAATTCTCAGCGGAAGACTTACTCAATACAAGATGAACTCAAATGTAAAGCTTTAACTCAAAGGTCTCAAGTAAATACTCATAATATAATAGAATATTCAACTAGCTAGAAATATGCAACTCAAGTCTTGAAGACATTTAACAATGGAAAATGAAAAAAAGACTCCTCAAACTCTACTGTCTATCCATGAAGCCTCTAAATTATAAAGATGGAAGTCGGGACAAGACTCATGACATCCTAACAAAGTTGAAAACTAAATGGAATCCTCCGGAAGCAAGGAGGCTTACCAAAGCTAACTCGAACTGCAAGTGGTATTAACGAAGCGCATGTTGATGACCCTAGTCTCATGTATCTGCATCATGAAACAATGCAGGCCAAATGACATTAGTATATTGAATGCACGAGCATGAAAGGGAAACACTGAACAAAACATTACAACTTGAACTTGGAAAGAATGAAATAGACTCAACTCATCTCCACTCAACTCAACCTTAACTCATGGATACTCAACTCAATACAATATAAAAATAGCAATAAAGATGCAGTTTATATAAATAATTTAAAACATTAGATAACAACTCATTGTATTTAAAAACACAATAATAACTCTTATTTGGGTGATTGTCTAAATGACAACCATCATTATGAGCTAAGTGATGATACAATGTCTCGCCCCCATGTTGCCAGAACTGTCTTATACCTTGTCGGAGTATAAGACATCCTCAATTAAGTGAATCCACTAAGCTATGCTTAAAAAGCAATAAGGAATCATCTAAAAAGTATGACCATTTCTACCCACGTTGGATACATGGTTTATGAGGATTTTAAGTTGTTTGAACTCGTCCCCACATCAGTGCTCAATACTACTCCCAATAATATAACTCAACTCATATGTTGAAAAACATTTCCTCATCCTCAAACTTTGAGATTATTACTCAAAAGGTTCTATTAAAAGAGATTATACTAAAAAACTCCTCATGAACTCATTTGTAAATCGATGTTTCCTCTTATTTTAAGTGTAAAAAATTTTACTCTTGGGAATACTTGTTCCCATATATTCATTTTGAAAAAAATGAAACCTAACTCTACTCATCCTCATACTCAAGTACTCAAGACTTAAAACAAGTTTTTTTTAAAAAGATGCAAAACACTTCTCAAATGACTCAAAAGAACTCCCTCGAACTCAACTCTTTACTCGATCTTGAATTTGAATTATGAATTCAAGAGTTATGATTCATGATATGAAGGATATTGTGATGATTAAATGTGATTTAGAATAGTAAAATCAGAAAGAGAGTGAAGGTACCCTTTAAAAGAACTCAGACGGGATGAACAACGGAAATAGGATGGGGCAGGCGACCCTGGCGTACTGAGTGGCGCGGGGCGCCAGCCCCTAAACTATAAAGGTGCAATTCTGGTGCGGCGCATCAGCCCTTGCCCAGAAATTTCTGACAAATTTTGTTTTTTTCAATTTTCGGTCCTAATTCACCTAAAATCAAATAGTTTCTTCCAAAACGTCTTAGATTTGTTTACTCAACTTAATTACATGAAACTCTACTCGAAAACCCTCAAGGACAAAGCCCAAAATGAGTTAGGCTTATGGGGTAGGTAAAAGACCAAAATACCCCTCATTAATTCGAGTAATTTCCTTAACTGGACAGGATAACCTCAAATGGGAAAATCTCTCCATCTGAACTCGAATTTTAGCAAACTCGGTGGCGTTGGAAAGAAAATTTACAGACCTTTCATTTGATATCTTATGGGCCATCTAACTCATCATGTACTGAAAATTATGATCGTTTGAAGTTGACCCAAAACACACAATTTAAGGCTAAATTTAGTGCTTTCTAAATTTAGCTCTTTCTAAGGTGGGATATTACAATATCTCCCCCTTTGGAATATTCTTCCTCAAGTGAGATTATCTTAAGCAGAAACAGGGGTGGGAAAATATCTAACATCTAGCTCAACCACCCAACAAGCAATTAACACAACTCTACATATCAATTTAAAGAATTATTGACAAGTAGTTACGACCCTCAAAATGAAGTAGGGTAAACTAGAGCCTCACATGAGTTTTATGCATTAATAACTTGTTAAAATAACGAAGAATATCCTTTTTAGTCAGTTTTAAAGAGTTTGGAAGTCAAACGTCAAGGGACGACCAAGACGTTCGGAAACTAGTCTTTTACGTGTTGGTGTGTTCTAGTATGTTGTTCATGTTTTTATGTGTTTTTTGGAGTCTAAAATCAGTGGAGGTGACCCTAGTGTATTAATAAATGCTTTTAGGGTAAAAACGTTCGGGTACAACTCCCCAAGACCATCCTAAGGGTCCCAGAGGAGGACCCCAACCCTTGGCCAAACAAGCTGCCAAGGCAGCTTGAAGTTGCTCATGAAGGGAGCATGTCCGCGTCACGGACTAGCTCGACCAACGGCCAAAAGTTTGGTCCGCTTCGCGGACATGTCGAGGACTCTATTGTCTCGAAATTTAGTTTATGAAATTTGTGGGAACACCTCCGCGTCGCGAACTTGTTTCCCGACGAAATCTGCGAAAATAAAACTCAAGTTTGACTTGTTTAAAAAGGTCCAATTAAGTGAGGGATAGTTTGGGTAATTTGGAGAATTATTATAAACGGTTATTCTACCTATTTTAGGGTATTTTAAGTTGGTTAAAACTCCAAAACCTAGAATTAGACCACATTCTTCAAATTGATCCTTCCCTCTCAAAATAAATTCTCTCAAAAACCCCATTGAAGACCTTGATGAAGCTCAAGCTAGAAGATGGGTTTTCAACTGATTTCTTCTTCAATTTCATGGGTCTTCAATAATTAAGGTATGGTAACTCTTGATTCTTGAATAACCTCTCATTCAAGGAGTTCTATGAAAGATTTTCAAAAGTGATTCAAAGACCAAAATTTCCAATTTTCAATCTAAACATGGGTCCTTTGTCAAACTATTTTCTAAATCATTATATTGATCAATTAATGTGGAATTAAGGTTTTTAAGACAATTTTCAAAGGAATTCTTAAAGTACCCATGATCCCCAATTTCTAGAAAATTGGCCTATGATGTGGGTCTTTGTGAATATGATCTCTATTGGTGAAGTTATGTTTATATTAGATTGTATTGATGTTTCCTCTGATTATCTATACTTATTCATGTTGAATTGTTGGTATATTGATGAGTTGAGAATTATGGCCTTATGGGCAAAGTTATGGGTTGATCCTTTTGCTTATAGAATTGTACTTAGATTATGTTTATGATATTGAATTACATTGTAGATTCCTATTGCTATCTATGTCAATTGGTTATAAATTGTAGAGGATTGATACATGGTGATCATGGCTTGGAGAATTGGTAAGTTGACTTAACTGCTAGTCTATAGTATGAGAATTGATGTTGTGTGGTTTGGTCCACTTATGGTGGCAGTGTTTACATCTTGTCTATCTATGCATGTTGAGATCATGGCCTTGAAGGTAATAGATGTGAAGTGAATTGATGATTATGATGCATATATTTATAAAGTTGTGCTATGAAGGTTATGCATGAAATCCTTAATGCTAGCATGATGTTTAAAGTGTATTGATGACGATGAGTATAATGTGAATGATAATGTTAGGGATAAGGTGTGTCTACATGATTGATTATGTTAAGTACTATTATGGAATGACCCCTACCTATATGACCCCTATATGAATGTGTGATCATATACATGTTAGGAGTACCTATTCGATGTTGAATGTTTCCTTGTCTCCTATGATGAAGTGTGGGTGTGTGGTCTAGAATCCCTAAAGGCTTTATATGTGAATTGCTCAAGATTTGGGGACATTGTGAATGTGTTGTGATCCCTTACAGGGAATTGCACTCAATATCAATGTTGTTGCTATTACATCACTATAAGGACCAATATGCGCACACACTCTACATGTATAGCTATGAATATGATGTGTTATGGTGTCAATTGAAAGGTTAACTCTTATATGCACCCTTACATCTTATTATTCATGCAAAGTGTATGATTATCAAGTTATGATTATGTGTAGTATGAAAGTGTTTATGTGAAAGGCTTTCTCACATATGTACACACACACATGAATGAATGAATAAGGTTTATGATAATCTAGTGAAAGGGAGGCACTTGAAAGGTTTTCTCAATTGTACACTAAACTAGACTATATTATGAATTATGTAGGTTCTATAATGAAAGGTCATTCTAATCTTAGAAACCGTTGAGCTATATGATAGGAGGGATTAAGTCCCTAAAGCCTATTTTATGAACTAATGCTAAATAAAGGCTTAAAGATGTTTAAAAAGGAAGTTGGAGCTTAGCACCGAGTGAACATGAAAAATGAGAGTGGGGCTTCACGTTTAGCAAGTTCGGCTCCCCACAAGAGAACCANAATAAAGGCTTAAAGATGTTTAAAAAGGAAGTTGGAGCTTAGCACCGAGTGAACATGAAAAATGAGAGTGGGGCTTCACGTTTAGCAAGTTCGCCTCCCCACAAGAGAACCATCACGTTTAGCAAGTTCGGGTTCCCAACATAGATGTTGTCTCGTGAGATAGAAACCTCCACGCTTAGTAAGTCAAGGTTTGCTAGTAGCAATCTCCTTGTTCCATACCTACGTGCCCCCATAGGTATTAGCTTAGTGGATCCACTAGATAGATATTACGTATGTAGGTCCTACTTTGGCAAGTAGTACCCTCTTTTATCGGTGTGGGAGTAGAACACTAGATTCCATGTAGCTCATATGGTCTATGTCAGTTATGGCAATGTCTCCCAAAAGTTAAGAAATGAACTAAGATAAAATTATGAACTCTAGTCATGATTTCTTGAAGAGTTACTTAGTGTAGGTAGGACTATGGACGTTACTTATGCATTGTACAAGTGGACTCTAAGGGAGGTTATGATTAGGCTCTTTATGTAATGAAGACTATGGTCTATGTGTGTTAATGTGAAAGCATGTTAAGGTTAACTTTACTTATGTCAAGACATGAAGTATGATTATGAATGTGAATTACACTTATGACTTCTTAATGGGTTTGCTTAGTATATGTGGGGGTATGGGACTCCATGTGTACATTGCACAAGAGAGCTTTTGAAGGGGTTGTGAGGGTGGTTGACCTATGATATGAACTAAATGGGTTATGACTAATGATGTAGTAAAGGAATGAGTCCTTATATGATGTTATGAAGTATGTTGGTGTTATGTCTAATGTTAAATAAAGATGTTATGATTTGTTGAATATAATGTGCCTAGTCTATGGTGGCTTCCTAGGAACACTTGGTGGGAGTAGTATTATGACATTCTACTTGCACATTGTAGTAGTGTGACTTGGGGGTTGTCTTAGGTTATGGTTCCTATGTGAACACTATGTCTTATGGTGTGCTTATGACTCTATGAATATATGTGGTTGGATTGATGAAGACTATATGTAAGTTCACCCTTGGTAACCTTAACGTGATACATTGCACCAAGTATTCCATAAGTGTTGCTTGAGGAAAGGAGTTAAGATAAAGAGGAAGGTAATGTATTGTATGCATTGAATGTGCCTAAAATGTTATAAGTGGCTCTATGTGCTATTATGTATGGTTTCCATGTGTATGATGATGTATGTGGTTTATATTGTGCCTATTGTACTAAATGTTCTTGAAGTTTTTCTAAAAAGGCATGATGCATGGTTTCCAACTAAATGTCCTTTTAAAAGAATGTTTTGTATGGTTATCATACTTGGTGCATTTTTGTACTAACACCGTTCTTATTCATCTTTTTACACCAAGTGTAGGTGGTGATGGCTAAAGGGCCTTTCCTAGAAGTGATGAATTTGGCTTACTATTCCCATGTTCGGGTGTGTCATTAAAGATTCAAGGACCTTCATTGTAAAGAGTTTCCTTAAGTTCTATGTACTAGATAGTATTTTCGTTTGTATTGTAAGGGTTGTGTCCTTCTTGTGTTGTAGTCTTGTTTTAAGATGGCTACCTTGAGACGTAGTACTCCGATTTTGTATTAAAGGTTTAAATGAGGTGACTTTTATGTCTTGTGTTATATTATGAAATTTTTTAAAATTTTCCGCTATTTGTCTATGATAAATGCTATGATGAATGCTAAGGGCTTGTATAAGACCTCCGACAGGTTGAATACGCCGGTAACGGCTAGGGGGTGCTCGCGGGTCGTTACAAACTTGGTATAAGAGGATAAGGTTATGAAAATGGTCTTAGGATTCACCATCTCATGAGCCATGGTTAGTAGAGTCTTGTTTATCGGTGGGAGTCGCGACACATCTATGAGCGAGAGGCTATATGATGATAGAAGTTTCACTTTATTCATTACTCTTGTGTCGTGCCATAGAGCTAACTCCATATGATATCTCTCTCTTATATTCCCTTGTCCGGTAGTCTTCTAGATGTGATTACTTGGTAGGGGTGATGTTGCAAGGATCGAGGGAAGAAAAGATGAGTTTTAATGGTTATTATGATGTGGTGACTATATGAGTATATATGAAGATAGATTTGGAAATCGTATTGTGATGCCAATCATGGCTATGTGCGACCTATGAGGTTGGGAGCATTACATTGAAAATGTTGTATGGTGGTATAGTTTTCATATGATAAGAGTCGTTATGGTAAGAATGAAATCCTTTTTAGGATGATGAGTTGCTTTATGGTGATGGGCAATAATAGTAGAAAGTCATGGTGTATATTTGAGGAATTTTGAAGGAATGTGGTAACTAGTGTGAGTTGAAAGTTTCTTTTTCTTATGAGTGATGCTTCATGGTTGTTCTTGTGTGAATCAGAGTTCTTGTGTAGGCATGCCCTAAGAGCGGAAAAAGGGGCTTTGTTCCATGAGTTGGGATAGTGTTTTGCTCTAAGGTTGACTTGGAGAGTTGCATGTAGCCCTTAAATCATGGGAAAGACAAGAGAATAGGTGTTGACCAACTCTAAAGAGCATAGTTGTCTTGTAAGGTTGATCTTAAGAATGGTCATTCAAAGAGGATGATTAGATAATACCTAGGCATGGTTGAGCGGAAAGTTACACCAAGGGTGATGATAAGGGTATGATGTGATAAAGAGTTGATTAAGCTCACCCCAAGTGGGGGATAATGTGCCTAGATGGTAAGGTTTTGAGTGCCCTTAATATTTCTACATTGAACTTCCTTGAGTTCTCCATGTTGAGAACCACTTTGGGTGATAGATATGAAGCGGATTGGTATAGATACTCATTTTGTTTAGATTCTTGAAATCCTCACCTAAGGGAGTATAGTGAAGATTTAGTGGAGAATGGTTCCTACCTTAGAGATGAAGAAGGTAATGATTAAAGGAGTTTGCATAACTTGATCCCAAGAGAGGGGCATTGTGCTTAATTGGGATGTGATAGTTCTCTTGGTTACTTTAATATGCTCTTAGATGGGTTTACCCTATGTGGGGGATGATGAGTGAGTAGTAAGGTTGCTGATATCCTTATCTTTTCCTTCTATTCTTATTCAAGCTTGAGACCAAAGAGTTCCTAGTAACTTGTTCATGTTATGAAGTCTTGCATATGATTACAAGTTGCATGATCTTCGTATATTATGCATGTCCTAGAAGACACTATGTTATCCATGTTTTGAAGGATTCTTATTACATAAAAATGGAATTTTAGTAATAAAATGCATGTCTCTCATGTCAATATGCATCTTTATATAGTGAATGCACTCTTGACTTCATGAGGAAGAGAGTATGAGCTTGCTTAGGTTAGAAGTTGAGAATTTCTGCTTCAATGAATTGACCTTTGTGTAATGCTTGCTTATGAGTTTATGATGCCATATGCGTATGTTGTGACTAGGAGAAGGTAGTCTCTCATTGAACATAACTAAACGTGGTAATGCCATGTATGTTCTTTATAGTATGATTAAATGATATGACTAGTAGATGATCTATAATCCTTATGTTAGGGTGCAACTAGTATGCATTGCTTAATTGCCTTATGAGTGGAAATGTTGATCATGTCTATATGTGCATTTGAAAGCCATTGCATATTGTGAGATGCTAGTTAGGTCACTGAGTCCTCGGAAGTGTTTTAAGTGTCATTCGAGGACGAATGTTCCTAAGTGGGGATATTGTAACGACCCTCAAAATGAAGTAGGGTAAACTAAAGCCTCACATTTATTTTATGCATTAATAACTTGTTAAAATAATGAAGAATAGCCTTTTTAGTCAGTTATAAAGAGTTTGGAAGTCAAAAGTCAAAGGATGACCAATACGTTCGAAAACTAGTCTTTTATGTGTTGGTGTGTTCTAGTATGTTGCTCATGTTTGTATGTGTTGTTTGGAGTCTAAAATCAGTAGAGGTGACCCTAGTGTCTTAATAAATATTTTTAGTGTCAAAACGTTCGGGTACGACTCCCCGGGACCACCTTAAGGGTCGCCGAGGTGGACCCCAACCCTTTGCCAAACAAGCTGCCAAGGCAACTTGAAGTTGCTCATGGAGGGAGCACGTCCGGGTCGTGGACTAGCTCCACCAAGGGCCAAAAGTTTGGTCCGCGTCGCGAACATGTCGCAGACTCTACTGTCTCAAAATTTAATTAATGAAACTTGTGGGAACACCTCCGCGTCGCGTACTTGTTTCCTGACGAAATCTGCGAAAATTAAACTCAAGTTTGACTTTTTTAAAAGGTCCAACTAAGTGAGGGGTAGTTTGGGTACTTTGGGGATATATTATAAACGGTTATTCTACCTATTTTAGGGTATTTTAAGTTGGTTAAAACCCTAAACCCTAGAATTAGACCCATTCTTCAAATTGACCATTCCCTCTCAAAATATATTCTCTCAAAAACCCAATTGAAGACCTCGATGAAGCTCAAGCTAGAAGATGGGTTTTCAACTGATTTCTTCTTCAATTTCATGGGTCTTCAATAATTAAGGTATGGTAACTCTTGATTCTTGAATAACCTCTCATTCAAGGAGTTCTATGAAAGATTTTCAAAAGTGATTCAAAGACCAAAATTTCCAATTTTCAATCTAAACGTGGGTCCTTTGTCAAACAATTTTCTAAATCATTCTATTGATGAATTAATGTGGAATTAAGGGTTTTAAGGCAATTTTCAAAGGAATTCTTGAAGAACCCATGATCCCCAAATTCTCAAAACTTGGCATATGATATGGGTCTTTGTGAATATGATCTCTATTGGTGAAATTATGTTTAAATTAGATTGTATTGATATTTCCTCTGATTATCTATACTTATTCATGTTGAATTGTTGGTATATTGATGAGTTGAGAATTATGGCCTTATGGGCAAAGTTATGGGTTGATCCCTTTGCTTATAGAATTGTACTTAGATTATGTTTATGATATTGAATTACATTGTTGATTCATATTGCTATCTATGTCAATTGGTTATGAATTATTGAGGATTGATCCATGGTGATCATGGATTGGAGAATTCGTAAGTTGACCTAACTTCTAGTCTATAGTATGAGAATTGATGTTGTGTGGTTTGGTCCACTTATGGTGGCGGTGTTTACTTCTTCTCTATCTATGCATGTTGTGATCATGGCCTTGAAGGCAATATATGTGAAGTGAATTGATGATTATGATGCATATGTTTATGAACTTGTGCTATGAAAGTTATGTATGAAATCCTCAATGCTAGAATGATGTTTAAAGTCTGTTGATGATGATGAGTATAATATGATTGATAATGTTAGGGATAAGGTGTGGTCTACATGATTGATTATGTTATGTACTATTGTGGAATGACCCCTACCTATATGACCCCTATATGAATGTGTGATCATATACATGTTAGGAGTACCTATTCGATGTTGAATGTGTCCTTGTCTCCTATTATGAAGTGTGAGTGTGTGGCCTAGAATCCCGAAAGGCTTTATATGTGAATTGCTCATGATTTAAGGACATTGTGAATGTGTTGTGATCCCTTGAAGGGAAGTGCACTCAATATCAATGTTGTTGCTATTATGTCACTATGAGGACCAATATGCGCACACACTCTACATGTATAGCTATGAATATGATATGTTATGGTGTCAATTGAAAGGTTAACTCTTAGATGCACCCTTACATCTTATTATGCATGCTAATTGTATGATTAGCAAGGTATGAATATGGGTTGTATAAAGTTATTTATGTGAAAGACTTTCTCACATATGTACACACACAAATGAATGAATGAATAAGGTTTATGATAATCTAGTGAAAAAGAGTCTCTTGAAAGGTTTTCTCAATTGTACTCTAAACTAGACTATGTTATGAATATGGTATGACTATGTGAAAGGTCATTTTCACATAATGAAGGTTCTATGATGAAAGGTCATTATCATCTTAGAAATCTTTGAGCTATATGATAGGAGAGATTATGTCCCTAAAGACTATTTTATGAAATAATGTTAAATAAAGGCTTAAAGATGTTTAAATAGGTGATAGCTTCCAAGGAAGCTTTACTCCATTGAAGGACAAGGATGAAACTTTAGAAACTCCAAGGAGGCCCATAACAAGATCTCAAACCAAGGAGTTCAATGATAAGCTCAATGGGCTTCAATCGGTGATCCAAAGGTTTCTTATTGGGGAAGAAGAGCTCAAGCCCAAGGGAGAGGAANGACTTGGAGCTTAGCACCGAGTGAACATGAAAAATGAGAGTGGGGGCTTCACGTTTAGCAAGTCCGGCTTCCCATAAGAGAACCTTCATGTTTAGCAAGTTCGGGTTCCCAACATAGATGTTGTCTTATGAGATGGAAACCTCCACGCTTAGTAAGTCAAGGTTTTCTAGTAGCAATCTCCTTGTTCAATAACTACGTGCCCCCGTAGGTATTAGCTTAGTGGATCCACTAGATAGCTATTATGTATGTAGGTCCTACTTTGGCAAGTAGTACCCTCTCTTTTCGGTGTGGGAGTAGAACATTGGATTCCATGTAGCTCACATGGTCTATGTCAGTTATGGCAATGTCTCCCGAAAGTTAAGAAATGAACTAAGATAAGAATATGAACTCTAGTCATGATTTCTTGAAGAGTTACTTAGTGTAGGTAGGACTATGGACCCTAATTATGCATTGCACAAGTGGACTCTAAAGGAGGTTATGATTAGGCTCTTTATGTAATGAAAACTATGGTTTATGTATGTTAATATGAAAGCATGTTAAAGTTGACTTTACTTATGCCAAGACATGAAGTATGGTTATGCATGTGAATTACACTTATGACTTCTTAATGGGTTTGCTTAGTATATGTGGGGGTATGGGACTCCATGTGTACATTGCACAAGTGAGATTGTGAAGGGCTTGTGAGGGTGGTTTACCTATGATATGAACTAAATGGGTTATGACTAATGATGTAGGAAAGGAATGAGTCCCTATATGATGTTATGAAGTATGTTGGTCTTATGTATAATGTTAAATGAAAATATTATGACTTGTTGAATATGATGTGCCTAGTCTGTGGTGGCTTCCTAGGAACACTTAGTGGGAGTACTATTTTGGTATGCTACTTGCACATTGCAGTATTGTGACTTAGGGGTTGTCTTAGGTGATGGTTCCTATGTGAAGACTATGTCTTATGGCGTGCTTATGACTCTATGAATATATGTGGTTGGATTGATGAAGGTTATATGTAAGTTCACCCTTGGTAACCTTCAAGTGATACATTGCACCAAGTATTCCCTAAGGGTTGCTTGAGGAAAGGAGTTAAGATAAAGAGTAAGGTAATGTATTATATGCATTGAATGTGCCTAAAATGTTATAAGTGGCTCTATGTGCTATTATGAATGGTTTCTATGTGTATGATGATGTATGTGGTTTATATTGTGCCCATTGTACTAAGTGTTCTTGAAGTTTATCTAAAAAGGCATGATGCATGGTTTCCCACTAAATGTCCTTTTAAAAGCATGTTTTGCATGGTTATCATACTTAGTGCATTCTTGTACTAACACCATTCTTCTTTATCTTTTTACACCAAGTGTAGATGGATGTGGCTAAAGGGCCTTTCCTGGAAGTGATGAGCTTGGCTTACTATTCCCAAGTTCGGGTGTGTCCTTAAAGATTCAACGACCTTTATGTTAAAGAGTTTCCTTAAGTTGTATGTAATAGGTAGTAATTTCTTTTGTATTGTAAGGGTTGTATGCCTCTTGTGTTGTAGTCTTGTTTTAAGATGGCTACCTTGAGAGGTAGTACTTCGATTTTGTATTAAAGGTTTAAATAAGGTGACTTTTAAGTGTTGTTTTATATTATGAAAAAGTTTAAATTTTCTGCTATTTTTCTATGATAAATGCTAAGGGTTTGTACAAGACCTCCGAGAGGCCGAATATGCCGGTAACGACTAGGGGGTGCTCTCGAGTCGTTACAATTTGTATGTTAGAGAAATAACTGTTGTTGTAAGCAAACTCAATGAGAGGTAAGTAATCATCCCAATTACCTTTGAAATCGATAACGCATGTCCTTAATATATCCTCTAAAGTCTGAATCATACGCTCTGCTTGACAATCAATTTTATGATGGAAAGCAGTAGTCAAATTTACCTTCGAACCCAAACCTTTTTGGAAAGACTTCCAAAATTGGGCGGTAAATTGCGCACCTACATCTAAAACAATGGATACCAGAATTGTCACGACCCAGGGGTACCCCTAGATGAAATATGGCGTATAGAACCCCGAAGGACTCCATACAAGCCACTTGATTCTCACAACATAAGAAATAAAACAATAAGATTAAAACAATAGTCCAAGTCCAAAACATTTTATGAACGAAAAGCGGAAGCCTAAAAGACTTGTCTCATGATAGCCATCTAATACAATACAATGAAATTGTGCCTAGACCATACATCATGTCCAAAACAGAAATACATGAAAGAAACTAAAAACAATAAACTCCATCCTCGAAGGATGAGGACTCACCAAAGCTCGGAAATATCTCAAATCAACCACTAGCCACGAGACTTGAAAACCTGTCTATCGGACCCTACATTTGGGGAAATGTAGGCAAGAGTATGCCTTAGTACAAAACAATGTACCAAGTATGATAGCCATGCATAAAACATTTAAACATGCTAAAAGGGGCATTCATTTCATGACATGCAATTGACCAAGCTAAACATGATATAAAAGAGTTATAAAACATAAGTTATAAATCATGGTCAATGCTAGCTAACTTCATATAAAACCTTTAAACTCATGTAAGATACTTCTTGAAGTAACCTTAGTTCATTATTAATGTGGGGAATTAGCCTTAACTGACATGTAGAGCATGTGAGCTATAACATGTTCCCCCGGTGTCTCCCACACCGAAAAGGGTTGTCCTACTTGCCAAGGTAGAACAATGAACTTCTAGCTTAAGTAGATCCACTAGCTAAAGTCTATCTAAGACAATCATCCTATGGGGGCTCATATGTAAGGGATTAGAAGATTGCTTCTAGAAACCCAACCTCTACTAACGGGAGATCTCCCATCTCAATATCCTCTAGGTACTAAGCATAAATCCCACGGAATAGTCATTTCTTACTTGACCTTTTTACTCAAGGAAAGGTATCCTAGGATAACCAATCCAAGCTTGTTTCATTTGGATAGATCTTACTCTTTGATTCATTTAGGTAAGAAAGCCTTTCAACCTAAGATTCATTTCTATGTGATAAAACCTTTCACAGCATGCTTATATGTGTTTATGAGAATGTCCTTTCAACAACAACAACATCATTGGTACTTTACTCTCAAAGCACCCTTAAAACATTTGCATAGATTTCGTAAGAAAATGTATAAGTCCATAATTTACCTATTGAGGTTCAAAATCTACTTTCAATCATCAACACTTGGAAAACATGAGTTATATATAGAATTCATCATAAATACATGCAAAACTTGCAATACATTCTTAATTTCATAAAACCCTTCCTTTAATCTCAAATACCACGCCATATGATTCATAAGTTGAAAACATAGGGAATTAAATGGGTTCATGGGGAAATCATCATGTATCATCAATTCATGAATAAGAGATCATAATTCAATCATATAAATTAATAATCAAAAGAACCCATGGTGATTGAAAGAAACTCTAACTTAATTGGGAATTCTACCTTTACAAATAGAGGAATTCGGGAAGTTCATGGATGAAAACTATCATACCTTGAATCTAAAAGCTAGCCTTTAATGGAGGAATTGAGACCTTGACTTGAAACCCTAGGTTGGATCTTCTTCTTCTTCAAGTTTCTAGAGAGAGAAATATTTGGAGAGTTTTTCTTTTGTGAATTTGGAAGAATGAAGTAAATAGGCTAATTTGGGGGTTGAAAATGTTTATATAGGGGTCTTAGTGAAGGGTACAACGACGTAGTATAGGAACTAATTAATTAGGAAAAGACCCAACTGCCAGCCCACCTCTGACGGGCCCCAGTCGACGGACCGTGGTCTGACCTACGGTCCATCCTAGTGGATCGTCATTGGTCATTTGGGACTAGGATTTTAGGTCTCGAACCACGAACTGTGGTCTAGCCTATGTTCCATTGGTCAAGTCGTGGTCCTAAGCCCTCATACCACTGTTAGGCAGGCCAACCACGGACCACACCTATAGTCTGTGGTCCCTTCTACGGGTCGTTGGTGGCTGGCGTGGGTTGCACCTGCAACTTCTTGGAATTGGTTTTATTTCCCTTTTCCGGATACGAGGTGTTACAATATCTCCCCCTTAGGATTATTCATCCTCAAATGAGATTCAAATTGGTTCGAAAAGAGTAGGAGAGGAACTAACAACCCAACCTAAGAGTGCAATGCTTGTAACCAAGGAGGAACTATCGACTCCAAGCTAGGACGTTCTCGAAACATCATAAGAAGGGTGAAACTAACTGTAACAGCCCATCATGCATGCAATGCACATATAAAAGGAGGAAACATCAACTCCAAGCTAAACATACTCAATACATCATAAAGAAGTTGGAACTACATCTAGCAACCCAATATGCATGAAATTTCAAATTTTCTCATGTTCAAGGAGGAACTACCTTCTCCTAGCTAAAAGCATGCTCAACACAATCTCGTGGAGCCTATATACAATTCAGTCTCAAAAAGCATAGCTAAAACATGTTCATCAATTCATCTCATGAAGTCTATAGGAAACTCATACTCAATGCACAAAAACAAGAGTAAAATCAAGCATGTAAACTCATTTTCTTTCAAAAAACAAGTTTTTCATGAACATGCATAACATAATGAAATCACGGAAACACATAAAACACATGACTCCAAAACAAAGGTCAAACCAAGAGGAACTCATTACCTCAAGCTAGAGTTGGAGTAGAAGGAAAGAGGTGAGGATATCGAGATATCATAACGGCCTCGATCTCCTAAGTATCACCCTCAACTAACTAATTTCTCCACAATACTTTCACGGAAATAACTTCCTTGTTTCTCAACTTCTTGACTTGTCGGTCCATAATCTCAACTGGAACTTCCTCATAAGAAAGACTTTCATCAACTCCTAACCCTTCTAAGGAAAATGTGGATGTCGGATCACCAACACATTTCTTCAACATAGAGACATGGAAAACCGAATGCACCAATGCCAACTCATTAGGCAAATCTACCTCATAAGCAACCTTAGCAACATGCGTCAAAATCTTATATGGGCCTACATATCGAGGACTAAGCTTGCCTTTCTTACCAAACCTCATTACACCCTTCATGGGTGAGGTTTTCAAGTAAACCCAATCATGAATGTCAAACTCAAGATCCCTTCTTCTCACATATGCATATGACTTCTGCCGACTTTGAGCCATTTTCAGCCTTTCTCTAATAAGCCAAACTTTCTCTATGGCCTCATATAGCAATTCGGGACCTATTAGGGAAACTTCGCTCACCTCAAACAAACCTATAGGAGATCTACACCACCTTCCATATAGTGCCTCATATAAAGCCATATCAATACTCGAGTGATAGCTATTATTATAAGTAAACTCAATCAATGGAAAATGGTCATCCCAATTACCCTTAAAATCAATCACACAATCCCTTAACATATCTTACAAAGTTTGGATAGTACGTTTTACCTGCCCATCGGTTTGGGGATGAAAGGTCGTGCTAAGATTGACCTTAGTGCCAATACCTTTTTTGAATGACTTCCAAAATTGAGAAGTGAATTGGGTACCATGATCGTAAATAATAGACAAAAGAACTCCATGCAACCATACCATTTCTCTGAGGTATAACTTGGCATAGTCCTCCACTGAATAAGAAACCTTGACGGGAAGGAAATGAGCCAATTTTGTCATCCAATCTACTATCTCCCAAATTGAATCATGTTTTCAATGGGTGCAAGGCAAACCAACAATAAAGTTCATATTCAAGTCTTCCTACTTCCAAGTAGGAATGCTAATGTCTAGGGATAGACCTCGTAATTTCTGATGCTCAACCTTCACTTGTTAGCAATTTGGAAACTTGGCCACAAATTCCGCAATATCTGTATTCATCCCATTCCACCAATAGACCTCGCATACATCACGGTACGTCTTGGTGTCTCTCGAGTGAATAGAATACCGCGAACTATGGGCTTTTGCCAAGATTTGTTCCCTCAAGTCATCAACATTTGGTACACACAACCGACCTTGATATCTAAGTACACCATCTCCTCCTTGGTAGAAAGCCTCAATGGATTTCTTAAGCACCACTTCTTTCAGTTCTACCAAAATTGGATCAAGACCTTGCTTGTCTTTCACATCTACTACAAAAGACGATTCGGAACCATTGTGAACCATAACACCACCTTTGGTGGAGTCCACCAATTGAACACCTAATCGGGCCAATCTATGAACATCTCAAACTAACTCTTTCTTTTCTTCTTCAATATGAGAAACACTACCCATATATAATCAACTAAGAGCATCCACTACCACGTTAGTTTTACCGGGGTGATAAAGAAAACTCATGTCGTAATCTTTCAATAACTCAACCCACCTTCTTTGGCGAAAATTCAAATCGTTTTGATTAAACACATATTGCAAACTTTTGTGGTCTGTAAATATATCTACATGAACTCCATACAAATAGTGCTTCCAAATCTTTAAGGCAAAAACGACCGCTGCTAATTCAAGGGCATGAGTAGGATAATTCTTTTCATGAAATGTAAGTTGCCTTGAGGCATAGACAATAACTTTCCTATTTTGCATAAGCACACACCCTAGCCCAATTCTCGAGGCATCACAATAAACCACAAAACCATACGTCCCTTCTGGTAAGGTTAACACCGGCTATCTTTCAACTCTTGAAAACTCTTTTCACATAATTCAGACCATATGAACTTAGCCTTCTTTTGAGTCAAAGTCGTCAAAGGAGAGGCAATTGAAGAAAATCCCTCAACAAGCCTTCTATAGTAACTGGCCAAACCCAAGAAACTTCTAATGTCTGAAGGAGTTAGAGGTCTAGGCCAACTCTTGATTGCATCCGTCTTCTTAGGATCTACCTCAATACCCTTACTTGAGACAATATGACCAAGGAAAGCTACAAACCTTAACCAAAATTCACATTTGCTAAACTTTGCAAAAAGTTGTTGGTCCTTAAGAACTTGCAACACGATCCTCAAATGATCAACATGCTCATCCTCACACCTTGAGTAGATCAAAATATAATCAATAAACACAATCACAGACATGTCAAGGTATTGCCTAAACACCCTTTTCATCAAATCTATAAACGTCACCGGAGCATTAAACTACCCAAGCGACATTACCAAAAACTCATAAAAACCGTACCGAGTTTGAAAATCCATCTTCGGAATGTCATCTCCCCTCACCCTTAATTAGTGATAACCCGATCAAAGATCAATCTTAAATAAATAACTTGCCCCTTGAAGTTGGTCAAATAAATCATCTATCCTTGGAAAAAGATACTTATTCTTAATAGTCACCTTGTTCAACTAACCATAGTCAATACACATACAAAGAGAACTATCTTTTTTTCTAACGAACAAAACTGGAGCACCCCATGGAGAGATACTCGGTCGGATGAAATCCTTATCCAACAGATCTTTCACTTGGTCTTTCAACTCCATCAATTCTATCGGAGCCATACAATAAGGAGGAATAGAAATAGGTTGTGTATTTGGGAGAATATCAATAAGAAAGTCTATTTCCCACTCGGGAAGAACATCGTGTAATTGATCTGGAAACACTTTCGAAAACTCTTTTACAATGAGGACCGACTCAAGAAAAGGGGTTTCAGAATCTACATCCCTCACCCTAACTAGCGGGTAAATGCAACCCTTGGAAATCATCTTTCTAACTTTAAAACAAGAGACAAATTGATCCTTAGGCATAGAATTTCTCCCCTTCCACTCTAGGACAGGCTCATTTAGAAACTGAAACTTGACTAACGAACAAAACTGGAGCACACCCTATCTTTGTTGAACTTTGGAGGAGCACTAGAGGAATCTTGAACGGAAAACCTTTGTCGAAATCTAGGATGACCTTGTCCATTGGACCTTGCATAAGAGAAATTTCCATCACCAGTCTTAGCCCTCTTTACCTCTCTAGACTTTTCCTTAAGTTTTTCATCCTCAATTTATTGTGCATGCTCCATGAGACGAGAGATATCCATGACATGAATGAGCATGGCGGTTCGTCACTCTTTAACTACCATTTTGGACACACCCGAAATGAACTTACATATTCTAGCCCTTGAATTCGCAACCATTGTTGGAGCATATTTCGACATTGAGTGAACTTTAGAGCATATTCCCTCACACTCATACTCCCTTATCGAAGGTTAATGAACTAAAGCACCTTGGCTTCTCTCATCTCAAGGAGAAAGAACCTATCAAGAAAAATGGCTTTAAACTTATCCCAATCAAGAGGACCCGCATATTCTGGTCTCCCTTCCTTCCATTGGTTATACCATATTTGAGCCACTCCTTTTAGTTGATAAGTTCCCAACTTTGCTTTTTTCCACCAGCATAACTCCCATGATCATCAAAACATTATAGACCTCATCAATAAACGCTTGAAGATCTTTCTCAACTTTAGAACCATCAAACTCCGGAGGATTCATCCTAGTAAAGTCCCTCACTCTTGAAGTCGTCGTACCCACATTTTGGTTCACGGGAACCGCAACCTCCCTATTGGCTTGGGCCGTCACCGCTTGAGCCAACACTTGAAAAGCAACCTTAAACTCTACACTTGACACTTGTTCGGCCAAAGGATAGACCGAAACTTGAGGAGCTTGGGGAGGAGCTTTTTGTTCCTCATTCCCCCTCACATTACTTCTACCATAAGCTCTTCGGTTAGCCATATCCTGAAGAAAGTAGGATAAGGATTAGGGGAGAGATTTTATAGAGTTAAACTTTATCACATGACTTAAGAGTAACGAAAGAAGTAGAGTTTCCTAATAATCTTATCGCCTCTCATTAAAAAATGTGGTGCGATTCACACTCATGAATGAGACTCTATTAGACGTGGCTTATGAGACATCCTAGGACCATTCTAAACCTTGTGCTCTGATTACCAAGTTTGTCACGACCCAGGGATACCCCATAAATGTAACATGGAGCATAGAACCCTGAAGGACTCCATGTAAGCCACTTAGTTCTCATAACATAAGAAATACAACAACAAGAGTAAAGCAATAGTCCAAGTCCAAAACATTTTATGAACAAAAAGTGGAAGTCTAAAACACTTGTCTCATCATAGCCATCTAATACAATAAAATGAAATTAGGCCTAGCCCATACATCATATCCAAATGAGAAATACATGAAAGAAACTAAATACAATAAACTTCGTCCTCAAAGCATGAGGACTCACCAAACCTCAAAAATATCTCAAATCAACCACTAGCCAGGAGACTCGGAAACCTGTCTGTCGGACCCAACATTTGGGGAAATGTAGGCATGAGTATGTGTTAGTACAAAACAATGTACCAAGTATGATAGCCATGCATAAAACATTTAAACATACTAAAAGGGACATTTCACTTCATGACATAAAATTGACCAAGCTAAACATGATATAAAAGAGTTATAAAACATAAGTCATGAATCATGGTCAATGCAAGCTAACCTCATCTTTAAAACATTTGAACACATGTGAGATACTTCTTGAACTAACCTTAGTTCATTATTAATACGGGGAATTAGCCTTAACCGACATAGAGACCGTGTAAGCTAAAACATGATCCCCCGGTATCTCCCACGCTGAAAAGGGTTGTCCTAATTGCCAAGGTAGAACCATGAATTTCTAGCTTAAGTACTAGTTAATGTCTATCTAAGACAATCATTCTATGGGGGCACATAGGTAAGGGATAAGGATATTGCTTCTAGAAACATAACATCTACTAACGGGAGAGCTCTCATCTCAATATCCTCTCGGTGCTAAGCATAAATCCCATGGAATAGTCATTTCTTACTTGCCCTTATTACTCATGGAAAGGTATCCTAGGATAACCAATCCAAGCTAGTTTCATTAGGATAGATCTTACACTCTGATTCATTTAGGTGAGAAAGCCTTTCAACCTAAGAATCTTTTCTATGTGAGAAAACATTTCACATCATGCTTATATGTGTTTATGAGAATGTCCTTTCAACAACAACAACAACAACATTATCATTGGTACTTTACTCTAAAAGCACCCTTAAAACATTTACATAGATTTCATAAGAAAATACATAAGTTCATAATTTACCTCTTGAGGTTCAAAACCCGCTTTCAATCATCAACACTTAAAAAAGATGGGTTAGATATGAATTTCATCATAAATACATAAAAAAAACTTGCAATACATGCTTAATTTCATAAAACTCTTCCTTTAAGCTCAAATCCCACATCATATGATTCATAACTTGAAAACCTAAGGGCTTACATGGGTTCATGAGGAAATCATCTTAAAATCATCATGTATCATCAATTCATGCATAAGAAATCATAATTCAATTATATAAATCAATAATCAAAAGAACCTATAGTGATTGAAGAAAACCCTAACTTAATTGGGGAATTCTACCTTTACAAATAGAAGAATTTGGGAACTCCATGGATGAAAACTATCTTACCTTGAATCCAAAAGCTAGCCTTCAATGGAGGAGTTGAGACCTTGACTTGAAACCCTAGGTTGAATCTTCTTCTTCTTCAAATTTTTAGAGAGAAAAATATTTTGAAAGTTCTTCTTTTGTGAATTTGGAAGAATGAAGTAAATGGGCTAATTTGGGGGTTGAAAATTCTTATATAGGGGTCTTAGTGAAGGGTAAAACGATAGTATAGGAACTAATTAATTAGGAAATGACCCAACTGCCACTAAAATTAACTTCCAGCCCACCTCGGACGGACGCGGGTCAACGGACCGTGGTCTACCTATGGACCATCTTGGTGGACCATCGTTGGTCATCTGGGACAAGGATTTTGGGTCTCGAACCACGGACCATGGTCTGGCCTACGGTTCATAGGTCAAGTTGTGGTGCTGAGCCCTCAGACCACTGTTAGGTAGGCCAACCACGGACCACACCTATGACCCGTGGTCCTTTCATGGGCTGTAGGTGGCAGGCGTGGGTTGCACCTGCAACTTCTGGGAATTGGTCCTATTTCCCTTTTTTGGATACGGGGTGTTATAAGAACTCCATGAAGTCTTACTACGTCTTGAATATATAATTTGGCATAATCTTCTTCTGAAAAGGTAGTCTTTACCAGTAAGAAATGGGTTGATTTAGTCATTTGATATACAATCACCCAAATCGAATCATATTGCATGCGAGACCGCGGCAAGCCAGTAATGAAATCCATATTGATCATCTCCCACTTCTGTTCTGGAATATCTATGTTCTGAGCCATACCACCGAGCATATGGTGCTCTACCTTGACTTGTTCACAAATCGAGCACTTAGCAACGAACTCTGAAATACACCTCTTCACAATACTCGACCAATAGACTTCTCTTATGTCACGATACATCTTTGTGGAACCAAGATGGATAGAGTATCTGGAGCTATGAGCTTCCTACATGATCCTCTCTTAAAGTTCATCCACCTTTGGTACACACAATCTACCTTGATACCTCAATACACCATCCCCCCCCTTGTTCAAAACCCATCACTTTATGCTAATGAATATTTTCCTTTAATTCAAGAAAAACAGAATCTTGGTCTTGTTTCTATTTCACTTTGGACACTAGCGATGATTCAGTCCCATTCATCACCACCACTCTTCTTTCACTGGAATCCATTAACCAGACTCTCAATTGTGCAAGTATGTGCACATCTTTGGCTAAATCTTTCTTGCCTTCCTCAACATGGGAAGTACTACTCATAGATAACCTGCTAAAAGCATTAGCAACAACATTAGCCTTACTTGAGTGATAGGGAATACTCATGTCATAATCCTTGAGTAACTCCAACCACCTCTTTTATCTAAGATTAATCTCTTTCTGACTGAATACATACTGAAGACTCTTGTGACCGGTGAGCACATCTATATGAACACCATAAAAATAGTGACGCCATATTTTCTAAGCGAATACTACAGCACCCAACGCTAGATCACGGGTTTGGTAATTTTTCTCATGAATCTTAAGTTGTATGGAGGCATAAGCTATAACTTTGTCATTCTGCATCAATACACAACCCAGTCCAACTCTGGATGAATCACAATACATAATAAAGCCTTGTGTACCCTTCGATAAGGTCAATATTGGGGCAATAGTCAACGTAGTTTTCAATTCCTGAAAGCTTTTCTCACAAGCTTCAGACCATTGAAATTTTGCTATATTCTGAGTAAATTTTGTCAACAGGGCTGAAATAGATGAGAACCCCTCGACAAACATTCTATAATAACCAGTCAATCCCAAGAGACTCCTACTATCAATTGGAGATGTGGGTCTAGGCTAGTTCTGCATTGCCTCAATCTTCTGAGTGTCAACTTGAATCCCATCATAAGAAACAATGTGGCCTAATAACACCGGTGACTCAAGCCAAAACTCACATTTGAAAAATTTGGCACCCACCTCTCTATCTCTGGGAGTTTGGAAAACTACTCTGAGATGGCTCGCAAGATCCTCCTCATTCCTCGAATAAATTAAAATGTCACCAATGAATATGATAACAAACATATCAAGATAAGGCTTAAACACTATGTTCATAAGATCCATGAATGTTACAAGAGCATTAGTTAGGCCAAAAGACATAACTAGAAACTCATAATGACCATAGCAGGTCCTAAAAGTTGTCTTTGGAATATCACTCTCTCGTACTCTCAACTGATGATAGCCTGATCTAAGGTCTATCTTCGAAAATTAGGTGGCACCCTGAAGTTGATCGAAAAGATCATAAATTCTCGGAAGAGGATACTTTTTCTTGACAGTGACCATTTTCAACTGACGGTAATCTATACACATTCTAAGAGAACCATCTTTATTCTTCACAAATAAGACCGAAGCGCCCCAAGGTGAGACACTAGGTAGAATAAAACCTTTATGAAGAAGGTCTTTCAACTACTCTTTTAACTCTTTCAAATCAGCAGTAGCCATTCTCTATGGCGAAATAGAAATAGGTCGAGTATCTGGAAGAATATCTATACCGAAGTCTATTGCTCTCTCAGAAGGGACTCTAGGAAGATTTTTTGGAAAGACCTCTAGAAACTCACTAACAACTAGAACTGACTGAATAGGTGGTGTCTCGACACTAAAGTCATTAAATCGGACTAAATGATAGAGCACCCCTTGGAAACTAACTTTTTGACATTAAGGTACAAGATAAAATGACCTTTAGGCATTGTTGAACTACTCCTCCACTAAATAACTAGCTTATTAGGAAACTGGAACTTAACTACTCGAGTTCTACGAACTGAGGAATAACAAACATGAAGTCAGTCCATACCTAGAATAAATCAAAGTCCACCATATCTGTCACACCCTGAGCCTACACCCTGGACGTGGCGAGCACTCGAGAACCATTGCTGGCCCAAAGCGAACCCTTGTCCCGGCTTAACTTTTAGCGAAAGACTTACTCAATAATAAGAGAACTTTACAAGTAATGCTTTAACTCAAAATATCTAACTCAAAAAATTTAAAGAAATATTCACTAGCCAAAGTAGCAACTCAAGTCTCACACATCAATAAATGAAATGAACAAGACTCATGAACTATGTCTATTTATCTATGAAGCCTCTACTAACTGAGATGGATGTTGGGACAATACCCACGACATCCTACTAACAAAATGAAATGATTGAAAGTAAACAAGGGATCCTCTGAAAGCAAGGAGGTTCATCAACAACTCTGAAGCTCAACTTGATCAACAAAGCGTTGGATATTGATCCCGTTTACCTATATCTGCATCATAAAACATGCAGTCCAAATGGACTCAGTACATGGAATGTACGAACATGTGAGGGGAAATCTAAACAAGACAAAAGCTTAAACTGGAACTGAAGAAACACTTACCTCTTCTCAACTAAACTCAACCTTATTTAAATATAAAGCAATAGAAATAATGCAGTTTAAAGAAAAGATTTAAAGGAGTAGATAGCAATTCAATGCATTAGAAAATAAAATATAAACTTTGTTTGTATGCAAAAAGACAAAATAGAAACTGTTGGGAGATTCTTTAACCGACAACCATCACTATGAGCTATGTGATGGTACAATGTCTAGCCCACGGTGCCAAAACTATCCTTTACTTTGCCAAGGTATGGAACCTACTAACCAAGTGGATCCACTAGTCTATGCTTAAAAGCAATAAAGGAATCATCTAAAAAGTATGAACCTTTCTCCCCCATATCGGTGCTCAATACTACTCTCAAAATATAACTTAGCTCATTATGTTTTAAACAAAACATTTCCTCTTCCTCAAATTTGTGATTATTACTCAAAAACATTCACTAAAAAGAGACAATACTAAAAATTGTTCATGAACTCTTTAAAAATCAGCGTTTTCTATCATTTTAAATGTAAAAACATTTGCTCATGGGAATACTTAGCTCCCATATATCATTTAAAGAAATGAACTCAGCTCTACTCTTCCTCGACTCTGTTCTTAAGTCATTTAAAATATGTTTTAAAAAAATTTGTAAAAGACTTCTTAAAATGACTCGAAGAACTCTCAAGACTTGACTCTTAGCTCTGCCTTGAATATGAATTATGAATTCAAGATTATGATCTCATGTTATGCAAAATCTCTCGATTTTTAGACGTACCTTAGAGTGTAGAAATCATTTATAAAACATAGGTACGATTCGAGAGAACTCATAAGGAAAGAAGGTGGAAAGGGTAGAGGACCTGGCGACCCTGGCGCATTGAGTGGCGCAGGGCACCAGACCCTAAACTAAAGGAGGGAAGTTGGGGTGCACTGAGTGGCATGGTTCCCCATGAGCTGAACTATAGACTCCACATTTTGGCGCATTGCAAGCGCGGCACGCCAGCCCCAGCCCAGAATTTCCTGATGAATTTTCTTACTTGTTTTCTAACCCCAATTCGCCTAGAATCGAATGGTTTCTTCCCCAATCACTTAGATTCGAATACCCAAAAATTACACAAGAATCTACTCAAAACAACTCTTAAACTCCAAATGATTACCTCAACATCAAACCCATCCTAATTTAAGAATGGAAACAATACTTCAAGAAACTAATCAAGAACTCCAACTCTTCAACTTCAAGAATGAAATTACGTTGAAAATAACATGATTGGCATGTGGGTGAATGAATCCAATACTATGAGAAGTCACATACCTCTTAGGGATTAAGAACTTGGCGAAACAACCTTCGAATCACAAGAAAACTTGATGAACGCCTTGAATTTTCTCCTTTTTCTCCTCTTCTTGAACTCCACTCAAAACTCTAGCCTAAATTAGGAATTGTAAAACTGAACCAAATCAGTTTAGACCCCTAAGGAAAAGACTAAAATACCCCTCATATTTTTAGGTAACTTTCCTTAACTGGACAGCACAACTTCAAACAGGCATTTCTCCCTTATAAAGGCTCGAAAACTAGCAAACTTGATGGCATTGCAAAGAGTATTCCAAGACCTTTCATTTGATATCTTATGGGCCACCTAACTCTTCATGCACGGGAAGTTATGGTCGTTTGAAGCTGATCCAAAACTCCCAACATAAGTATAACTTGAAAATTTTCAGATTTTGCTATTTCCAAATTGGTTCTTTCTACTTTTATCCCTTTCAAATACCGAGGTATTACAATATTTTCCCCTTCGGAACATTCGTCCTCAAATGAGATTACTCTAAGTAAACTAAGGGTGGTAACATCTAACATCTAGCTCAAACACTCAATATGCAAAGTAACACAACATTTCAACTAAAATAAATGCCAAGAAAAATATTAGTACCTTAATTTGGAATTTCTCCGGACTCAAAGAGATGTGGATATCTCTTCTTCATATCCTCCTCAGCCTCCCAAGTAGCTTCCTCAATAAACTGATTCCTCTATAATACCTTGACTGATGCTACCTCCTTGGTTCTCAACTTGTAAACCTGACGATCTAGAATTTGAATGGGAATTTCCTCATAAGATAAGAAATCATTAATACCAATATCTTCAGTAGGTATGTTAAGTGAAGGATTACCCATACACTTCTTCAACATGGAAATGTGAAATACTTGATGAACCACTACTAACTCTGATGGTAGCTCCAACTTATAACCTATATTGCCAATCCTCTTGGATATCCTGTAAGGATCAATATACTGGGGACTAAGCTTCCCCTTCTTACCAAATATCATAACACCCTTCATGGGTGAGAACTTCAAATAAACCTAATCATCTACTTCAAACTCTAAGTCTCTTCTCATAACATCAGTATAGGAGTTCTGACGACTCTGTGCAGTTTTCAACCTCTCTTGAATAGTCTTCACCTTTTCCATAGCTTGATGAACTAAGTCTGGTCCTATCAATCCAGTTTAACAAACCTCAAACCATCCAATAGGGGATCTACATCTTCTCCCATAAAGAGCCTCATAGGGAGCCATTTGGATGCTAGAGTGGTAACTATTGTTGTAAGAAAACTCTATTAACGGTAAGTGATCATCCCAACTACCCTTGAAATCGATCACACAAGCCCTCAACATATCCTCTAAAGTCTGAATCGTACGCTCTGCTTAACCATCAGTCTGAGGATTAAAATTAGTACTCAAATTTACCTTGGACCCCAAACCTTTCTGGAAAGACTTCGAAAAGTATGCGGTGAATTGCGCACCTCTATCTAAAATAATGGACACCAGAATTCCATAAAGTGTGACTATCTCTTGGATGTATAACTTGGAATAATCCTCTGTTGTAAAAGTAATATTTATCGGTAAGAAATGGGCTGATTTAGTCATCCAATATACAATCACCCAAATCAAATCATGTTGTCTGCGAGACCGCGGTAAGCCTGTAATGAAGTCCATATTGATCATCTCCCAGTTCCATTCTGGAAGATCTATGATCTAAGCCATACCACCAGGCCTCTGGTGCTCTACCTTGACTTGTTGGAAATTCGAGCACTTAGCAACAAATTTTGCAATACCCTTCTTCATGCTACTTGTCGCGCCCCGTTTTTCTCAAAACGGGTTTTGGTGCACGACCTAACAACTCTTTTGGGCTTTGGGTGATTGAAGAGTCTCCACCTAACGAATTAAGGCGCGTTAGGGCACCTATCTAACCTAATTAATACTAACTAAGGTCAACGAACCAGAGATCGGGTAAGGGTTCAAATTACCTGGAGGGGAAGGTGCTAGACATCCCTCGAGGTCCACAAATGTGGGTCCCGACCGTGTCTCATGCAGTTTATGTGGGGGTTACAAGTAGCAATTAAGGTCACTTCATTTATTATTTATTTAATTAGCATGGTTACTAAGTGATAAATAATATTAAACAAATAAGGGCATTTAAATTACTTTAATTAGTTTATCATGCATAGCTAGGTGACAACATGAAATGAAGCAATTTAGGACATTTTAGTTATTTTAATTAATTAGCTAGGCCTGCGAGACTAAATGATAATATAATAAATAAACAATAAAGAGATAAGCAAAGAGATAGAAATTACACAGATAGATAAGCAAACAATTTTATTCTTATTAAACTACCCCAAGTAAATATAATTATTATAAACAAATAAAGGGGAGACTCTGAAGGACTTTAGGATCAGCGCTCGACTTTTCTTTATTATTTTTTTTATGGGCTTCCGTGTAGGGACAGACAAAACCAAAGTTTTGTCTCTTCAAGCCTGAGTCGATATCATCATCTCCATAGGGCCTAGGCTACCCCTACCCCACCACCGCATGCTTTCGTCTCTACAAGGTGCCTATTGTCCCCGCTTACGGTCCAAGAGGCATTGGACTACTATTAGGGTGAATTTAGACAAAGATAAAATATAATAGGCCCACCTAGACACCAAGTCAAACAATTTGGATGAGCATTTAGCACATAGAGTCTCATGTTGGCCTCTAGATTTTATTTAACATGCTAGCAAACACAGATAGAGTGAAAAGGTCGCATGCTTAGGTGTGTGAACATACAGATATACACATGGTGTTAAAAGGTGATTACTTAATTAAGAGTGACGGGAAATTATTACAAAATGCAGCACTATGTTAAGCAACTGATTTTAAAGGGGGCAAAATTACTGACATAACAAACTTATTTATTTGATTTTAGAAATATAGCAAAAAAGTGATCATACAAATGCAGAAATTTATTTTTGAAAACAGTAGCAGATTTATTACTAATGCAGAGATGCTTAAATTAAGAGTAGCAGTTTAGTTGGTGCACAAAATAATTAGTAGTTGATCTTAGGCGTCAAAACGATTAATTACGATATAGGAAATTAATTATTTCATGCAGATGAAATCTAGACAGATTAGCTATTGATTTAAGAACAGTTGTATTACTCGCATGATGTTAAGGAAGAGTCCACTTTAAATGCAATTTGTCTAAATGGGACAAAGTGTAGTATGTAGGAAAATAGTTAATCAATTTTAGTTCTTAATGACAACAAAATTATATTACCTAATTGTTTAACAGTGGCCGGAATGCAACATAATTGTTTCAGTTATTTTAGACGTTGACAAATTATACTTTATTTATTTATTTATTTTTAACATTAATTGATACAATAATTAATTATCAATCCTAAGAACATGATTTCTAAATAAAAAATGAGAAATCACTTGAAACCTATATGCATAATTTCTACACCTGAATAATATATTAAGAATTATATAACTCCTACAGGCATGGTTTCTAAGTGAACATGCTGAAAATTTATTTATAAACCTATATACATGATTTCTAAGTGATTGAAATACTATAGCTCCTATAGGCATGATTTCTAAATTTCATATAACATATAAAACAATTAACGAATTATTTCAACACGTAAATTCTAATTTAGATACAAATTTAATTATTTGAAGATCCTATGAGCATGAATTCTATAACCAATTTATTGGAAAGATTACAATTTTATTTTTTTGAAAACACATAAATCACCTATTTAGTTATTTAAACATATAGATGTGGTTTCTAGAAAAAATGGCAGAAAATATATTTTAAAATGAATTATGACAAAATTCACAATTTTATTCATTTTATATGAAAGAGACCAGTTTAATTGAATGGCACAAGGAGCATACATGTATCAATGCTTTAATTGTTAATAATTAAGAAGTTGGTTAAAAGTTAATTCAAAAAAGCATATTATAGTGAGCAATTAAGACACGATCGTCTTTGAACTATAAATAAAGATTAAATAGATGATTAGTTACAATATCACATTTTGTTTTATCATTTGTTTTTATACTAAATGTCAATAATACGTTCGGGTATGCAAAAGGAAGACGACATATATTTAAACCAACATTAAGCAAAATCAATTAATCTACACAGAGGCATATCAAAACAGTGAGCAAGTAGGCGGACACAACCTATCAACATGCTTTCTAACACAACCAAATAGCAATAAGGTAAACACGTAGCACGTAAGTCCCTTCCCCCCTTAGGTGATCCCCAAATTATTACATATATATAGAGTTAGAGTTTACAAATTATTACAAGACAACTAATAGTAATTAGACAATATACAAAATATAAAGTAAATAAAATCAGCTTGTCTAATGTTTTTCTTCCGTGACAACTCTTCAATATCTTGAACTTTGAGTTCAAAACCTGTTAACATGCAACAAAAATAGGAGCAAATAATGATAACACAAAAAGACAATTTGATATAGCAAAAATGGTAGAACTCCTGGGCACACACATAGTATTAACTAATTCATGTATACAAGCAGCGTATGGACATATAAGGATTCAAACAAGTTGTGGAGAATATATAATCACATATTGAGAAAGAAAGGGATAAGGGAACTAAACCGGATGCTCCCTCGTATTCAACTAAACACATAACAATGCAAAAAAAAATGTTAAACGTTAAACTAGTAAAAGGATACTAACCAGTTATGCAAAAATTAAATATCAGCAATGAAGTTATTTGAATGGAAATGTCAGATCCAAAACAGCAACACAACAATAAGAGACAAAGAGGGATCCCAAGCTTTACTAGAGTTCTTCTTTTCTTTTTATGAATAGCTATAGATTTTATTCTTAAAGCAAGTATGTGTCAAGCCTCTAGATGTGAGTATTCAACCGTGTGTACAATGAAAAGAGGGGTCTCTTTATATAGTGAAGGGGAGGGTACAAATAAGGTAAAGAAATATTTTAACTAAAAGATTTCCTTATTAAAAAGGGAGCTAATTATGTAACATAATCCTATAAATATCAAAATGGAACTGGTAGGAGATTTTCCAATTTTTAAAAATAGCGAGATCAAATTGACTATTAAGAGTCAATCATGTAATCACCGAATCGATTTACCTTAAATAAGGAGGAGAGATCATATATACAACAATATTATAAAATTTAGTTGGTCCATAAGGAAAAGCAAGAATTGACTTTACACTGTTCAAGGAATAATAATACATAATTAAGGAAAATGATATCAATAGAAGCATTTTCTACAAATAATATACTATACAAGAATTAGATCCATAAGAGTATGTTGTCAAGAAAATAAATAAATGGGATATTCAGTATTAACATAATCCCACATTGCCAAACTTACCCATATTAAATTAAGGAGAAAATTAAGTCATCAGTCAATTATGAGCAAACATATCAAGCCAGTCTACACTTGAATTTATTTTGATTCTAATTTCAAATAAAAAATAAAAGAAAATGTAAAGATCCATTAGGGCCTGAAAATACTGAAAGTATACAAATATTGGCGAGCAAGCAAAATCAGCTAATAACAAGACGAATTTTGAAAACGATTTTAAAGTAAATCGATGAACTTCCCAAATAAAACTCCAAACTGAATCAGCTATATTCTCAATAAGCTATCAATCCAAGACTTTATGCATATAACTCATGACCGAATTTTTGTTTTTGCCATTCAAACAACAAGCCATACCAAAAAATATATAATCAAAATAGGCACAATATAGGATTGAGTAGATGAAATAATAATGGATTGGAAGAAAATACCGGAGACGGATCTTTTGAGATCCGTCTCTCATCGTTCCAAATTCCAAACTTCGTCGGAGCTCACTTGGTCGAAGTTGCTACCGGAGTCGGAGCTATTGCTGCTGCTGGTCGCCGACTGGAGCTGCTGCTACTGCTCGCTGGCCGGAGCAGTTTGATGCTGGAGTTGGTGTTGCTGGCTGGATCTGGAACAACTGGAGTTGTCGCTGATGTTGTTGTTGCTCCTCGCCGGAGCTGCTGTCCAACAGAGACAGCGCTGGCAAGGAGAGGAAGCTGCTGTTGCTGCAAAAAATAAAAAATAATAATATAGTGAAGGGAAGGGACGTGGGAGAGAAAGAGGAGAAGGGAGGAAGGTTCGCCGGCATTCGCTTCTCGCCGGAGAAGATGAGAGAAGGACGAAGGGGAGGGGAGGCGGAGCTGTTTGGAGAGGGAGAAAGAAGATGAATTGAAAATGTTTAGGGTTTCTTCTTTTAGTGTTAAAATAGGAAGGTTGAGGGATAATAAATCTGGACCATTGGATCAATTTAGATGAGTGGTTGGGATTCGATCGGGGTTTAATTTAAAGGATGAACGGATGAGATTAAACCACTTGAAATCTGAATTTTGTAATAAGAAGGCTAAAATTGAAATCAACAAGGCTATAATTGGAATTGGAATGGCTAGAATTGACATGAAAGGGTGGCTATAATTGCAATACAATTGAAAAGAAAAGCTAGAATTGAAAGGAATTGAAATAATATAGGCTAACATTTAAATGATTTGAAGGGAATTTAAGGAAAATGCTATTCAATTTTAAAAAAAATACTACACATGTTAAAATATTTTCATATAATTAGACATATCTAAGATTTTAAAATATTTGAGTAAAAAATAATAATAATAAATATTTCGAGTTTAACCATAGATAAATATAATAACTTAAAACTAATTACAATAATTTTTATAAATCAAGCCTATAATTTTTAGACAAAATTGATTAAACTTTTAAACTTGAAATATGATTTTAAAAAATACGTATTTAATCGAATAGCATTTCAAAAGGGGTTATAGGTCGGTCAAAATTGGGTGTCAACACTACTCCACCAATAGACTTCTCTCAAGTCACAATACATCTTTGTTGAACCTGAAAGGATAGAATATCTGGATCTATGAGCTTCCTCCATGATCCTCTCTTGAAGTTCATCCACCCTTGGCACACACAATCTACCTTGATACCTCAATACACTATCTACCCCTTGTTCAAAATCCATCACTTTTTGCTTATGAACACTTGCCTTTAAATCAAGAAAACTAGGATCTTGATCTTGTTTCTCTTTCACTTCATACACTAGTGATGATTCAGCCGCATTTATCACCACTACTCCTCCTTCATTGGGATCCATTATCTGAACTCCAAATCGTGCAAGTCTGTGCATATCTTTTGCTAACTCTTTCTTTCCTTCCTCAATATGGGTGGTACTACCTATAGACAATCTGCTCAAAGCATCAACAGCAACATTAGCCTTACCTAGGAGACAAAGAATACTCATGTCATAATCCTTGAGTAACTCCAACCACCTCACCTGTCTGAGATTAAGCTCTTTCTGGCTGATTACATTCTGGAGACTTTTGTGATCGGTGAACACATCTACATGAACATCATAAAGATAGTGGTGCCATATTTTCAAAGCAAAAACTACAACAACCAACTATAAATTATGGGTTGGGTAATTCCTCTCGTGAATCTTAAGTTGTCTGGAGGCATAAGTTATAACCTTGCCATTCTGCATCAATACACAACCCAGTCCAACTCTGGACACATCACAATATGCCACAAAACCTTGCGTACCTTCTGGTAAGGTCAACACCGGTGCAGAGTCAACATAGTTTTCTATTCCTAAAAGCTTTTCTCACAAGCTTCAGACCATTGGAACTTAACTATTTTCTGAGCCAACTCAGTCAATGGGGATGAAGTAGATGAAAACCCCTTGAAAAACCTCATATAATATCCAGTTAATCCCAAGAAACTCCTAATATTAGTTGGAGATATTGGTATAGGACAGTTCTGCACTGCCTCATTCTTTTGAGTATGAACTCGAATCCCTTCACCAGAAACAATGTGGCCTATGAATGCCACAAACTCAAGCAAAAATTCACACTTGGAAAATTTAGCATACAACTCTCTATCCTTGAGAGTTTGAAGAGCTACTCTAAGATGACTAACATGATCTTTCTCATTCCTCGAATAAATTAGAATGTCATCAATGAATAGGATAACAAACATATCTAGATAACTCTTGAATACTCTGTTTATAAGGTCCTTGAATGTTGCAAGGCATTAGTTAAACCAAATGACATAACCAAAAACTTATAATGACGATAGAAGGTCTTGAAAATTGTCTTAGGGATGTCACTTTATCTTACTCTCAACTGATCGTAGTCTGATCTGAGGTCTATCTTAGAAAAGCAAGTGGCGCCCTGAAGTTGATCGAAGATATCATTAATTCTGGGAAGAGGATACTTATTCTTTACAGTAACCTTGTTCAATTGACGGTAATATAAGCACATTCTAAGCGAACCATCTTTCTTCCTCACAAATAAGATCGGAGCGCCCCAAGGTGAGACACTAGGTCGAATGAAGACTTTTTCTAGGAGATCTTTCAACTTCTCTTTTAACTCTTTCAACTTTGTTGGGGCCATTCTATATGGAAGAATAAATATAAGATGAGTATCAGGAAGAATATCTATACCGAAGTCTATTTCTCTCTCAAGAGGGACTCCGAGAAAATCATCTGGAAAGACCTCTGTACACTCACTCACTACTGGAACTGACTGAATAGGTGGTGTCTCAACACTAGAGTCATTAACTCAGACTAAGTGATAGATTCACCCCTTGGAAACTAAATTTCTCGCCTTAATGTACGAAATGAAACGACTCTTAGGCACTATTGAACTGCTCTTCCACTCTAAAATTGGCTCATTAGGAAACTGTAACTTAACTACTCGAGTTCTACAATTAACTGAGGCATAACAGGCATGAAGTCATTCCATACCTAAAATAACATCAAAGTCTACCATGTCTAGCTCACCTAAGTCAACCATCGTGTCTTTGTGATTGACAGAAACGGTACAACCACGATAAACTCTCTTATCTAGAATAGACTCACAAATAGGTGTAGAAACACTGAAGGGCTCAATAAGTTGCTTAGGAAGAATATCAAAATTCATGGAAATATAAAGAGTCACAGAAGAGAGACTCACTTCTGAATCTAGCAAAGCATATACATCAATATTAAAGAATTTGATCATACCAGTGACAACATCTAGTGAATCCTCTTGCTCTTGGCGATTGGTGATGGCATATAGACAGTTTGCTCCTCCGCCTATTCCTGAAGTAGCCTCTCTAGCTGCAGCTCTGTCTGGTGGAGAAACTGAAGAAGATTACCACTGCCTTGCCTATTCTTTAGGCACTCTCTCTTGATGTGACCATTTAGACCACACTTGAAACAACCAGTGGAGCCATCATGACACACTCATGAGTGGGTCCTACCACACTTAGCACATGCAGGAGTCCCATTTCCTCCTTGTGCCACACTACCCTGAGTTGCAGGTCTAACTCTAAAATTTTGTGAATTTTGATTCTTGAACTCACTTATATTCCTTGGTGTAAGTGCACTAGCAGATGATTGAGTTGGTCCATGTTTCTTGTGCTGAAAAAAAGACCGGTTCGCACTACTCTTCTGCTGCTCTAACTCATTCCATGTTGTCTTAGCTTTCTTGTTTGAAAACTCTTCTCTATCCCTCAGCTTATCTACTTTAATCTGTTGCACATGGATCATTAGCCTTGCTATGTCCATGTCCCCTATCAACATAGCTGCCTTGCCCTCCTTACTTGAAAGACGAGACAACCCAGCAACGAACAAACTAATCTTGCTCCTCATGTCAGCAACCATCTCCGAAGCATAGAGGGAAAGTTGGATGAATTTGAGGTTGTACTCATGCACACTTATAGATTCCTGCTTAATAGTAAGGAATTCTCTTACCTTTGCCTCTCTTAGCTCATGGATAAAGAAACACTCGATGAAGGCCTCCTCAAACACTGCCCAGCTCACAATTGGTGCACCTTCAACTCTATTCTTCTTCCATTGGTCAAACCAGATTCTAGTAGCAGCCTTCAATGGGGATGAAGCTAGTTCCAATTGCTTATCATTAGCAACATGCATAATCTCAAGAACCTTCTGTAGCTCTTCCACAAAGTTCTCTGGATCCTCATTGACACTTGAACCGATGAAGTCGGGAGGATTCATCCTTAAGAAATCTTGGATCTTAGATGTACCAGCCACATCTTGTTAAACCTCTCTATGTTGCCCAGCTTGATTGTCCACCACTTGACTCAATATCTGGAGAGAATCTCAGAACTTAGCATTAGTGACCTCTCATTTGGGTTGGACTTCTGGTGCATTGGGTACCCCTTGATCCTCAACATTCCTACTACCAGGACTACCTCAGACAACTCTTAGTAGAGGCATGTTTTGGAAGACATACACAAGAACAAATTAGAAAAAAAACTTTTATAGAGATGAGCTTTATCGTACAAAACTAGTATGAAAGAAGTGAGATACTTCCTAAATGTCGCAGCCTCCTAATTATAGATGTGATGTGCTTCACATCGATAACTAGAACTCTATAGACACGGATTCTTATACACCCTAGGACTCTTGAACATTGTGCTCTGATATAATGTTTGTCATGCCTCGAGCCTACACCCTGGACGTGGCCGGCACTTGAGAACCATTTTTGGCCACAAGCGAACCCTTGGCCTAGCTTAACTCTTAGCGGAAGACTTACTCAATAATAAGAGAAATTTAAAAGTAAAGCTTTAACTCAAAATATCTAACTCAGAACATTTGAAGAAACATTCACTGGCCAAAGTGGCAACTCAAGTCTCAAACATCAATAAATGAAATGAACAAGACTCATGAACTATGTCTATCTAATTATGAAGCCTCTACTTACTGATATGGATGTCAAGACAAGACCCACAACATCCTACTAACAAAATGAAATGTCTGAAAGTGTAACACCCGGTAACTAAACTAGGGCCTTATGTATGGGTTCTAAAGCTTGACGGGAGGGTTAGAGTCATAGAAATGACTTACCATACTTAGAATGAGGGGTTTAGAGGTTAAACTTCAAGGTATGACTCCCCAAGGACCAACCAAGGGTCCTTGAGGAGGACCCTAGAATTACCCCAAAATCTGCCCCATGGCAGTGACCCACGATGGGAACTCATGTCCCGTGGGGCAGGGTCGTGGGTCAAGTCCTGCAAACCATGTTCCAGTAACTCACCCACAATTGACCAGAATGGACGGTGGGTGGAACCACGGCTGTTAGCGTGGTCTCGTGGGTTAAGACAGTGTGATCCTTAGGCTTAAAAGTTGGGGGTTAGGGAACTTTCTAGAATTAATTAGTTATTAAGTGGTGTCAGTTTATTAGTAATTAGACAACTTATATGGAGATAATAGACCCCTAAATACATTGATACTAGTCATTATTTTCAATTCACCAAAGAACCCAATTCCCTCCAAGAAATTCTCTCTATAAAGTAAAGAAGAAGAAAAAAGAAGAAGAAGAGAAGCAAGCTAGGTCAAATTCCTCTTTTGTTACAATATTTGTGAGGGATTTATAATCAAGGTATGTTATATTATTCATCCATGGATTCTTCCATCCATGGAGCCCCTTAGTTTTCCGCCAATTGTGAAGATGAACCCCAATTCTAGCTAGGGTTTCTTCCTATATTATGGGTAGTGTTGAGTATGAATCCAATTGAATGAGGGTTAATTTTTTATGATGGATTTAGTACTGATTCATATTATTATGATGATCTTATGTGTTTTACATGGCTAACCCTAGTTTAATTGATGAAATTGTAATAATGTGGGTTTGTGCCTTGAAGAGGGAAATTGAAGACTTATAGGTGATCTTCTAGAAATGATGTTATGTTTAGTAATTGTTCAAGAAAAAAAGAAAGTAGTCATGAATTGAAATATATTATAGTATATATGATGGATCATGACTAGTAAAGCTTGATATTGAACCTTTATGATGATTTATGACTAGAATCACTTGATAATGAAGCATGTGATTAAAATGCCTTGAAATCTAGATATGAATAATGATTGTAAGAAGTAAAGCTTTGAGAGTAAGGCTTGTAGTCATGAATATTGATCACTAGGGCTTTGAGAGTGAAGTGTCTATGATCATAATAGGTTGTTGTGTTGTTGTAAAGATATTCTCATATACACACTTAGGCATGAACATGCTAGGAGATGAAAGGTTTTCTCACCTAAAATGATTCTAGGTTGAAAGGCTTACTCACCTAAAATGAATCATGCATGTTAGACTAGAATAGCTTGAAGTTGAGATATAGTATCCCTTCATGAATAGCTTGACTTGGTAACACTAGACCATGCTTGGTAGCTTGTGTTAGGAGTTCTCATGGTTGCCTTGGATTGAACCTTAGTGCTTCTCCAATGTTTCTTTAACTAGCATCAGAGAATGCTTGCCTGGTAGCATTACTTAGATAGGCCAAGACCATTTCATGGTAGCTTAGGATTAAGAAACCATACTCTCCTAAGGGCAGCTTACATTAGCATCATAGTGTGCTTGCATGGTAGCCTGACTTAGTTGTTCTAAGACCACTTCATGGTAGGTAGGATGGAAGACTTGTACCCTTCCTAGATTAGCTTGGACTTGCATGATTAGTATGTTTTTCCATGGTAGCTGGTCTAGCCTAATAGGGTGTTATTATTTGGTAGTCTAGAAATGATAAATAGTAATCATTGAAGTATGATAGCCTAAAGTAGTACTTAGCATGGGTAGGATTATGGGGTCTTATTCATGCATTGCACAAGTATAAGTTGAAGCTACTTATGAAGTATGTCACTTATGTATTTCATGCTTATCTTGGATTGACAAATAGTACTATTTCTTGGTAGCCTTGAATAGGTGAATTATGACCATTCATGAGTAATAACTTGTCTTGGACTAGTAACTAGGTACTCTTCCATGACTATTATGAATATGAGGGACAAGTCCCAAATCTAAGTAGCTTGTTTATGATAGAACTAGATTACTTCAAGGAAGTATTGTAAGCATGTTTTAATATGAGATTTGCCTATATGATATATGCTTAGCTTGGTATGTTGCTATAATTGCCTTTCTTGACAAGTTTGAGTTAAAGGTGAAGATTCCCTTGTATATGAGAAGTAAGCTAAGGATGAGATCCAAAGATGGTAAGTATGATTATGATGACCTAAAAGTGATACCTAGTATGGATTGGATTATGGGGTCTTATACATGCATTGCACAAGTATTCTTTGAGGTTACTTGAGAAGTAGTTCTCTTATGATATGAATGACTAAGGGTTGAATAATGCTTATATGATGCCCATATGTTGGAGACTTTGCTTATGATTATGATATTCTCTTATACTTATAGTTTATGTTTCATGAAGTATCTCTTATGATTATGGCATAAGGCTTATGTTGACTAGCCCTTATGTTATGCTCTTATGATGTTATGTTAGCTATCATATTTAGTACTTTTGTACTAACGCATACTCTTGCCTACATTCTCATAAAATGTAGGGTCCGGTGATTTGAGTTCTATTCTTGAGGATCGTTTCTACTAGAGAAAAGAGTTGAAGAATGGTGATTCCTCATAGCATCGAGGATGAAATCACGATTTCCTTTATGTCTTTCTTTTATACTTTGATACTATTGTATGGGTTGTGTCCCAAGAGTTATATTATAGATGATTTGAGACAAGTATAGTAAGACTTCCGCTTTGCTTTTATAAAGACTTTGATTGTATGGAAAATGTTTTAAGATTTCTGCACTTTTCTATTATATTATGTCATGATATGCTAAGGGCTTGTATGAGACCCCTTCGGGGTCAAGTACGCCATGTTACATCTAGCGTGTACCCTTGGGTCTTGACAGAGAGTAAACAAGGGATACTTCGAAAGCAAGAAAGCTCGCCAACAACTCGGAAGCTCAACTGGATCAACGAAGCATTGGATGATGATCCTGGTTACCTGTATCAACATCATTAAAGATGCAGGCCAAATGGAGTCATTACATGGAGTGTACAAGCATGTGAGGGGAAATCTAAACAAGACATCAGCTTGAACTGGAACTGAAGAAACACTTACCTTTTCTCAACTCAACTCAACCTCATTTCAATATAAAGCAATAGAAATAATGCAGTATAAAGAAAAGCTTTAAAACAGTAGATAGAAACTCAATGTATTATAAAATACAATATAAACTATGTTTGTATGCAAAAATACAAAATAGAAACTATTGGGAGATTCTCTAACCGACAACCATCACTATGAGCTATGTAATGGTACAATGTCTAGCCCACCCTGCCAAAGCTGTCCTATACTTTGTCGGGGTACAGAATCTACTAACTAAGTGGATCAACTAGTCTATGCTTAAGAGAAATAAAGGAATCATCTAAAAAGTATGACACTTTTCTACCCACGTTGGCTACAAGGCTTATGGGGGTTGTGAGTAGTTAGTACTCCCACATATCGGTGCTCAATACTACTCCCAAAATATAACTTAGCTCATTATGTTTTAAAGAAAACATTTCCTCTTTCTCAACTTTGAGATTATTACTCAAAAGGTTTCTCTAAAAAGAGACAATACTAAAAATTGTTCATGAACTCTTTGGAAATCGGTGTTTTTTCTCATCTTAAATGTAAAAACATTTGCTCTTGGTAATACTTAGTTCCCATATATCATTTAAAGAAATGAACTCATCTCTACTCTTCCTCAACTCTGGACTTAATTCATTTAAATCCAGTTTTAAAATAATTTGTAACAGACTTTTTAAAATGACTCGAAGAACTCTCAAGACTTGACTCTTAGCCCTGCCTTGAATTTGAATTATGAACTCAAGGTTATGATCTCATGTTATGGATGATCTCTTGATGTTTAGATGTATCGTAGAGTGTAGAAATAAATTAGAAAATGCAGGTACAATTCGAGGGAACTCATACGGAAAGAAGGTTGAAAGGGTAGAGGACCTGGAGACCCTGGCGCACTAAGTGGCATAGGGTACCAGAACCTGAACTATAGGAGGGAAGTTAGGGTGCACTGAGTGGTGCAGAACCACAGGAGCCAAACTACAAACGCCAATCACTTAGATTCAAATTTTATTACTCATTTTCTAACCCTAATTAGCCTAGAATCAAATGGTTTCTTAATCACTTAGATTTGAATACCTAAAAATACACAAGAATATCCTCAAAACAACTCTTAAACTCCAAATGATTACCTCAAGAAATCATCAAACCCATCATAATTCAAGAACGGAAACAATACTTCAAGAAAGTCATGGTCGTTTAAAGTTGATCCAAAACTGCCAACTTAAGTTTAACTTGAAAATTTTCAGATTTTGCTATTTCCAAATTGGTTCTTTCATTTTTTTAGCTCTTTCAAATACCGAGGTGTTACAATATCTAACTTGACTAAGTCAGCCATGGTGTCCTTGTGATTGACATAAATGCTACTATCACGATAAACTCTCTCAGTTATGATAGACTCACCAACAGGTGTGGAAACACCGAAGGGCGCAAGAAGTTGTTCAGGAATTATATCGAACCTCATAGCAATATATGGAGTAACAAAAGATAGACTCGCACCTGGATCAAGCAATGCATCTACATCAAAAGTAAAAACTTTGATCATACCAATGACAATATCAGGTGAATTATCTTGCTCTTCGTGACTAGTGATAGCATATAGACGGTTTGCTTCTCTGTCTGTCCCTAAAGTAGCTTCTCTAGGTGCAACTCTGTCTGGCGGAGCCACTGAAGAAGATTGGGCTCTATTTCTCCCATTACCACTACCCTGCCTGTTCTTACGACACTCTCTTATGAATTGACCATTTTGACCACACTTGAAGCAACTAGTGGAGATATCACGACATGCTCCTGGGTGGTTCCTACCACACTTAGCACATAAATGAGTCCAATTACCTCCTTGTGCCACACTACCTTGAGATTGTGCAGGCCTATCTCTGAAGTTTTGAGAATTTTGATTCTTAAACTCACCTCTGTTCTTTGGTGCAGGTGCACTAGCAGATGATGGAGCAGGTCCATTTGACTTTTTTTGAAAAGATGACCAGTTCGCATTGCTCTTCTGCTGCCCAGACTCATTTCCTATTGTCTTAGCCTTCTTGTTTTGGAACTCTTCTCTATCTATTAGCTTATCTTCCTCAACCTCTTGAACATGGATCATCAGCCTTGTTATTTCCATGTCCCTTATCAACATCGTAGTCTTACCCTTTTTGCTTGACAGACGAGACAACTCGGACACAAATAAGCTCATCCTACTCCTCATATTAGCAACCATTTACGGAGCATAATAGGACAGTTGAGTGAACTTGAGGTTTTACTCATGCACACTCATGGATTCTTGTTTAAGAGTGAGGAATTCCCTTACCTTCGCCTCCCTCAGCTCATTGGGAAAGAAACGCCCCATGAAGGCCTCTTCAACATAACCCAACTAACTATTGGTCCCCCTTCAACTCTACCCTTCTTTGATTGGTCGTTCCATACTCTAGCATCACCCTTCAATTAGTATGTAGCTAGTTCCACACGCTCAGTATCTACAACATGCATCACTTCAAACACTTTTTGCAACTCTTCCATAAAGTTTTCTGGATCCTAAATGACACTTGAACCTGTGAAGTTTGGAGGATTCATCCTCAAGAACTCACGAATCCTGGATGTATCAAAGAAATGAGATAGTTCCTAAATGTTGTAGTCTCCTAATTATAGATGTGGCGCACTTCACACTAATATCTAGGACTCTACAGACAATGCTTCATAGACACCCTAGGACTCTTAAACTTTTTGCTCTGATACCAAGTTTGTCACCCCCCGAGCCTACACCCTAGATGTGGCCAGCACTCGAGAACCCTTGCTGGCCCCAATCGAACCCTTGGCCTGGCTCAAATCTAAGCGGAAGACTTACTCAATACAAGATGAACTCAAAATAAAGCTTTAACTCAAAAAGACTTAAGTAAATACTCATAATATAATAGAATATTCAACTAGCCAGTAATAGGCAACTCAAGTATTTAAAACATTTAACAACGAAAAATGAAAAAGAGACTCCTCAAAATCTACTTTCTATCTATGAAGCCTCTAAATGAAAAAGATGGAAGTTAGGACAAGATTCACAACATCCTAACAAAGCTGAAAAGTAAATGGAATCCTCTGGAAGCAATGAGGCTCACCAAAGCTAACTCGAACTGCAAGTGGTATCAACGAAGCCCCTTGTTGATTAACCTGGTCTCGTGTATCAGCATCATAAAATGATGCAGGCCAAATGGCATCAGTACATTGAATGTATGAGCATGTAAGGGGAACACTTAACATAACATAACAACTTGAACTTGGAAAGAATGAAACATGCTCACCTCATCTCTACTCAACTCATGGATACTCAACTCAATACAGTATAAAAATAACAATAAAGACGGAGTTTATATAAACCATTTAAAACAGTATATAACAACTCAATGCATTTAAAAATACAATAATAACTCTTATTTGGGAGATTCTCTAATCGACAACCATCACTATGAGTTATGTGATGATATAACGTCTCGCCCACGCTGCTAGAACTATCCTATACCTTTTCAGAGTATAAGGCATCCTCAACTAACTGAATCCACTAAAATATGCTTAAAAAGCACTAAGCAATCGTCTAAAAAGTATGAACCTTTCTATCCACGTTGGCTACATGGTTTATAAGGACGATGAGTTGTTTGAACTCATCCTTATATCGGTGCTCAATACTACTTCCAATAATATTACTCAGCTCATACGTTTAAAAACATTTTCTCATCCTCAAACTTTAAGATTATTACTTAAAAGGTTCTCTTAAAAGATATTATACTCAAAAACTCCTCGTGAACTTATTTGGAAATTGATGTTTCCTCTTATTTTAAATGTAAAAACATTTACTCTTGGAAATACTTAACTCCCATATATTCATTTTGAAATAAATGAAACTCAACTCTACTCATCCTCATACTCAAGTACTCAAGTCTTAAAACAAGTTTTTTTAAAAGTTGCAAAAGACTTCTCAAATGACTCAAAAAAACTACCTCGAACTGTACTCTTAACTCGATCTTGAATTTGAATTATGAATTCAAGAGTTATGATTCATGATATGAAGGATCTCGTGATGATTAAATGTAATTTAAAATAGTAAAATCAGAAAGGGAGTGAAGGTACACTTTAAAAGAACTCAGACGGGACAAACGATGAAAACATGATGGGGCAGGTGACCCTGGCACACTGAGTGACACGGGGCGATAGCCCCTAAACTACAGAAGCCTAGTTCTGGCTTGGCGCGCCAGCCCCTGCCCAGAAATTTCTGACGAATTTTGTTTTCTCAATTTTTGGCCTTAATTCACCTAGAATCGAATGGTTTCTTCCAAACCCTCTTAGATTCATTTACTCAATTTAATTACATGAAACTCTACTCAAAAAACCTCAAGAACAAACCTCATTAACAAGATCCTCACCTCAAGAACTCAACCAAACATTGTAATTCAAACACCTCAAAAATTTCATCAAGAACCTCAATATACTCAATCTCATAGATGAATTTTTAAGTGAAACTCATGATTGGTGTGTGAGTGAACGAACCAACACTATGAAAGCTTACATACCTTAATTTAGCAAAACAAATCCTCGATTCACAAGAAAACATGGCGAACGTTTGAACTTCTCCTTGTTTCCTCCTCTTGTACTCCTCTCAAAACCCTAAGCATGATTTTGAATTATGAAAACTGATTCCAATCAGTTTAGACCCCTATTTGGGTAACCAAAATGAGTTGGGCTGATGGGGTCAGGAAACGACCAAAATATCCCTCATTACTTTGGATAAATTTCTGTAATTGGACAGGTTGAACTCAAACGGGCATATCTTCCTCATCCAAACTCAGATTTTGGCAAACTCGGTGGCATTGGAAAAAGAATTCACAAAACCTTTCATTTGATATCTTATGGTCCACCTAACTCATCTTGTAATGAAATTTATGGTCATTTGAAGTTGACTCAAAACTCACAATTTAAGGCTAACTTGTGAAATTCCCAATTGAGCTCTTTCCAAATTAGTGTTTTCTAAATTTAGCTCTTTCTAAGGTGGGATGTTACATTTTCTAACCATATATTGGTCCCCAACCTGACAATCAAACAATTGGACCCCCCTTTTGAAATTTGAAAGTTCTCATTTGAAGATTTTCAAAAAAAATGGAGGTCTATACCACAATCGTAGAACAACCCGAAAACCTAACTTTTTAGATGGGTTCCGCACACAAACATCACAAATAGTGGCGTAGCTATCCTTATGTCAGGGTGTCTAATTGGACACCCCTCGTCAGAAAATTATACCGTATATACAAGTAAACTGATAAACAAAGTGGCTAAATAACATATTTTGGACACCCTTGACACAACAATATGATGTAGCCTAGTGGTTTCAGGCACCTTAAAGAGTAAAGAAACACAAACTTAAAGTGTTTGAGCATTAAAATCTCGAAGTAGCAATTTTTTTTCACTTTTTAAGAAGAGAAGATTCACTTTAGCACTTGGAAACCCTTCGTGAAATTTCGGGCTCCGCCGCTAATCACAAAATAAGATCAAAACCACATATTGTCTACAAGTTTACAAGCTTTTCAAATAGAATTTTATAATAGACCAATATCATATCTTAGCCGAGCTCCTGTCCTAACAAATATTAATATTTCTCTTCGACAAAGTAAAGAGAACAACAAATGTGGTACTAGACCATGTATCTTGTATGTAACAGTAATTCTCAGTTTTTTATATGTATATATCTTCAACAACATATGGAATCTAACATATTGCACTTAAGCTATGATTTTCTATATAATTTTTCCTCTTTAAACTTAAAGTATTGATATGTAATAAAAATATAAATATATTTCAAAACAAATAATATTTTTTTGGGTTGTCGGATTGTGCTACGATTAAGCTAGGGACCTCTGATCTTTCAAATAAATTCAAATGAGAACCTCCGAATTTTAAAAGTAAGGTCGAATTGTTTGGTTGTTGGGTTGGGACCAGTATAGGGTTAAAAAATTCGAGGAAGAAAGTAAAAAGTTTTTGATAAAGTAAAATTTTCTATATAAAGCGGAAGAAAAAGTTACACTTTATAAAATGGAAGACAAAATTTTGTTTTATAATAAAATTTAGCCGCTAATATACTAACGACTGCCGTTTTTAGTTTTTAATATAATGGAAGAAAAAACTACACTAAGCTTATTTTAGTTATACTCTAAAACTGTGGCTTATTTATGTCAATTTTATCTTTTAATGGCTCAAATAGGTTCTAGACTCGTATTATAAGTCATATGTGAAAAGTTAATTTTTACGAGCTTTTTTAATTAACTTTAAAATTATGCATTATTTTGATGAATATATTGAAGTTTTATATATTTCTTTAAAAGTTTATTCTTTTTTTATTAAGTTAACAAAAAATTAAATTTTTACAACTCAAGAATTTAAAGTAGGAAGAATCTAATATTAAGGAGCAAGTTGAAAGTACAAGATGACTTTTATTTTGTCAGGGTAATTTATAGATAATATCTTACGAATATATGTTGCAATGTTTCTTTTATTTAGGAGTTGATAAAGATGATGTTAAACACCATAAATAATATATCTTTTCTTGATAAGTTTTTTAAAATAAAATTGAAGATGAATTTTTATGTAAATATTATTATTTAGTAAATTATTGAATGTTTTTCTAGATGATATTATTATTATTATTATTATGATTATTATTATTATTATTATTATTATTATTATTATTACTATTCAATTGTATACTTTTTTTTGTAAAATTGTGAATAGAAATATAATCTTTACAACTCTTTTACATTGGTTTATCAAATATTAAACTAACTATTAACAAAGGAATAACTGATCGCTAAAAATATTGTTGTGTAAGATAATATACATGTAACGACACATTTGATCGTTTTGAATACTAGAGCTTTTTATTGCATAAAATACTCTTCCGATAGATTTTAAATGAGTGTTTTGGACTATTCGTAAGTACAATTATAGTATTAATAGGGTAATTTTTATAATTTATTTGGTTGGTGGTTAAGGAAAATAACATTAAAATTTAATAGTGGACCATTTTTACTACTTTCATAATTAGTCATATATTATATTAGGGTAAAAGATAATTTGTAGAAGAACAGAAACGGCGTGGAACGAAAACCAAGTTGAAAACAAGTGTGCATCAGGTAAACTTTGAAAATTCCACAGTTAGTTCTATGCAGATTGATTTTTAGGCAAGAGTTTATATTATTGTTATTTTGTTAGATAGGAATTAAGTGTGGGAGCCACTAAGGACTAGTTTTGGGTTGTGACAAACTTGGAATCAGAGCTTGAGGTTCAATGATCTCATCACACAATGACAGGTCTAGTAGAGTCTTATGAAACGGTACGGGGACGCCTTTACTTTTCTTCGAGAGGCTATAGGACTTTAGGAGAACTCATCTTTTTCTTTCTTTCGTGCTATTATTTGAATCCAATTGGTATCTAGGTGATACAAATTTGTATATGACCTTCTTCACTCTATTTCGCATATTGTTAGAACTAGAGCAACAATTATGGCAACACCAACAACGGCAAGACAAGGTGCGCCTGAGCCAACCATTGGGGCTGCATCTCGAGGGGAGCAGTGGCGAGAGGTCGTGGTAGAGGTCGCGGGAGAAGGCCCACTAGAGGTAGAGGACAAGCACCTGGTCTAGCTAAGGATAGAGCGGTGACCCCTCCAAGATGAGAGGATTCAGGAGAAGGAAGTACCATCCAAGCCTACTCCAGAGATGATTAATCATGTTCTCACTTATCTCATCAGGTTATCTGATCAGGGCCAGGTACCCCAACGTTTTCTGCACCAGCACCTTAGGTTTAGGGAGTACAACATGTAGTTGTTGTGTCTACCCACATGGATCCGTCCTTGAAAACATGCACGTTTCCCCGATTGACTATAGGGCCTATAATTACTAGTGAACAACATGATCTCTTTATTAAGTTCTTAAAGTTGAAACCTCCAATCTTCAAGGGTAATGAATCTGAAGATGCTTATGATTTCCTGGTTGATTGTCATGAGCTGCTACATAAGATGGACATAGTGGAGAGATTTGGTGTTGAGTTTGTGGCCTATCAGTTTCAGAGGGATGCCAAAATGTGGTGGCGGTCTCATGTTGATTGTGGACTAGCAAAGGCACCAACTATGGAGAAGTATATACCCCGTACTTTGAGGGACAGGAGGATAGATGAGTTCCTGAACATAGAGAAAGGAAGGATGTTTGTTGCAGCTTATAAGGCCAAATTTTGTGCATTATCCAGGTATGCCACTTAGCTTTGCTTCAGTACGCAAGAGTGGATTCACCGCTTTGTGAAGGGATTGAGGTCAGATTTGCAGATTCTACCTTAACAGGTAGCTGCTTCTGCAAAATCTTTTCAGGAAGTGGTTGATTTTGTGATATAGGTAGAGGGGGTGAAGCCGGATGACTTCACCAAGGTGTCAACATTTAAGAAGCTTTGTAAGAGAGGTGAGTTTAGTGGTTCGTACTCAAAGAGCAGGAAGGAACATTTGAGAATTGTATTGGGGTTGTTAAGTGAGAAAAGGCTTTATGCCAAATTCTCCAAGTGTGAGTTTGGCTCGATTCAATGTCCTTCTCGGGGCACGTGGTTTCTAAGGATGGAGTGATGGTGGAGCCCACTAAGATTGAAGCAGTGAAGAGTTGGGTAAGGCCTACTAATGTTTTCAAAGGTAAGGAGTTTCGTTGGTTTAGCTAGCTACTACCGCCGATTCGTCAAGGGGTTCTCTTCCATTGCTTCCGAGTTGACCAATTTGACCAAGAAGAATGTTCCATTTGTATGGTCGGATGAGTGTGAAGAAAGCTTCTTGAAACTAAAGACCTTGTTGACAACTACACCGATTCATGCCTTGCCAGTGGAAGGTAAGAATTTCATTGTTTATTGTGATGCATCGTATTCTGGTTTGGGTGTAGTAGGTAATGCAGGAGAGGAATGTAATTTCCTATGCTTCAAGGCAAGTAAAAGTCCATGAACGTAACTATACGACCCATGAATTGGAGTTGGCTACAATTGTATTTGCATTGAAGCAGTGGAGGCATTATCTATATGGGGTAAAGTGTGAAGTGTATATAGATCATTGCAGTTTACAATATGTGTTCACTCAGAAGGATTTGAATTTAAGGCAGAGGAGGTGGATGGAGTTATTGAAATACTATGATATTACTATTTTATATGACCCAGGAAAAGCTAATGTTGTGGCATATGCCCTAAGTAAAAAAGTAGGGATCGTGGGTAGTTTAGCCCACTTACAGGTTTCTAGACGCCCATTGTCTAGAGAGGTTCAAACTCTGGCTAATGACTTTATGAGGCTGGAAGTACTTGAGAAATGAGGATTATTGGCCTGTGTGGAGGCAAGATCTTCTTTTCTTGATAAGATTAAGGGAAAGCTATTTGATGATGAGAAGTAGAGCCGAATTCGAGATATGGTATTGCGGGGAGAAGCTAAAGAGATTGTGATTGATGAGGAAGGCGTCTTTAGAATTAAGGGGCAGGTGTGTGTGCCCCGTGTTGATGATTTGACTCATACTATTCTTGCAGAAGCTCATAGTTCGTGGTATTCTATACATCCTGGTGCAACAAAGATGTATCGTGATTTAAGACAACATTATTGGTGGAGTAGAATGAAGCGTGACATTGTTGATTTTGTTGCCCAATGCCCGAATTGTCAACAGGTAAAGTACGAGCATCGGAGGCCTGGAGGGACACTTCAGAGAATGCCCATTCCTGAATGGAAGTGGGAAAGAATTGTAATGGATTTTGTGGTTGGTCTTCCAAGGACATTGGGTAAGTTTGATTCTATTTGGGTAATTGTTCACAGGTTAACTAAGTCTGCTCATTTCATTCCGGTCAAGATGACTTACAATGCAGAGAAGTTAGCCAAACTCTATATTTGTGAGATTGTTCGATTGTTCGATTGCATGGAGTTCCAATCTCCATCATATCAGATAGAGGTACGCAATTTACTTCTAACTTTTGGAGGACCTTGCATGCTGATTTAGGTACTAGATTGGATCTTAGTATTGCATTCCACCCTCTGACCGATAGGCAGTCTGAGCGAACAATTCAAGTGCTAGAAGATATGTTTTGTGCGTGCGTAATAGATTTTGGTGGTCATTGGGATCAGTTCTTACCCTTAGTAGAGTTTTCGTACAATAATAGCTATCAATCGAGTATTGATATGGCCCCATTTAAGGCATTGTATGGGAGGAGATATAGGTCTCCCATTGGTTGGTTTGATGCATTCGAGGTGAGACCTTAGGGTACCGATCTCTTGAGAGAATCGTTAGAGAAAGTGAAATTCATACAGAAGAAGCTTCTAGCAGCTCAGAGCAGACAGAAGGAGTATGCAAATCGGAAGGTCAGAGACTTAGAGTTTATGGAGGGTGAGAAAGTCTTGATGAAGGTTTCACCCATGCAGGGTGTGATGTGGTTTCGTAAGAGAGGTAAGCTTAGTCCGAGGTATATTGGGCCATTTGAAGTGCTTATATGTGTGGAGGAGGTGGCCTATGAATTGTCCTAGCCTCTAGGATTGTCAGGAGTGCACCCGGTAATTCATGTGTCCATGCTGAAAAAATACCATGGTGATGGAAACTACATTATTCATTGGGATTCAGTCATACTTGATGAGAATATGTCTTATGAGGAGGAGCCTGTAGCTATTTTAGATAAGGAGGTCCGCAAGTTGAGGTCATAAGAGATTGCAACTATCAAGGTTCAGTGGAAGAATCATCTAGTTGAAGAGTCCACTTGGGAGAGTGAGGTTGATATGCATGAAAGATATCCACACCTTTTTATCGATTTAGGTACCCTTTCTTACCCTCGACTTCTTTTGATCGTTCGAGGACGAACGATGGGTAAATTGGTATCTAATGTAATGACCCATTTGATCATTTTGAGTACTACAGCTTTTTATTGCATAAAATACTCCTCCGATAAATTTTAAATAAGTGTTTTGGACTATTCGTAACTACAATTATAGAATTAATGGGGTAGTATTTATAATTTATTTAGTTGGTGGTTAAATAAAATAACATTAAAATTAATAGTGGACCACTTTTACTACTTTCATAATTAGTCATATATTATATTAGGGTAAAAGATAATTTGTAGAAGAACAGAAACATCGTGGAACGAAAACCAAGTTGAAAACGGGTGTGCATCAGGTAAACTTCAACAATTCCACAGTAAGTTCTATGCAGATTGATTTTTAGGCGAGAGTTTATATTATTGTTATTTTGTTAGATAGGAATTAAGTGTGGGTGCCACTCAGGATTAGTTTTGGGTCGTGACAATACAATTAGTGAAAGAAATTTTGATCGTTAAAAATACTTGTGTGATTAAATTAGTTATTGTCGCAAAAAATTTTAAGAATCAGATGACAGATTAGTGAAGGAAAAAATCGATTGCTAAAAATGACATATAATGATCGAAATTTATGTTGTCAAGAAATATTCTTTTAGCAACTAGATAAAATTTTGATCGTTAACTTTTAACATTGATTCTTTTAAGGGAAAAATGACAAATATACCCCCCGAACTATCACAAATGGTATGCAGATACACCTCCGTTATACTTTTGGGACATTGGTTCCTCTGCCGTCCAAAAACTAGAGCATATATGCCCTTCACTCTAATCGAAGACTAAATAGGGACACGTGGAACAATCTTATCCGTCGATCCGATATTTAATAAATGTTGGGTCGATGGATAAAATTATGACATGTGTATGTACGTTAGTATAAAGGTTATATATGCTCTAGTTTTTGGACGGCATGGGGACTAATGTCCGAAAAGTATAATAGAGGGTTTCTGCATACCATTTATGATAGCTTGAGGCTATATTTTTCCTTCTTCCCTTCTTTTAATGATTGATGACGAAGAATAGTTTTTATTGTTGTTATTTTGTAGCAATCAATTTAAACTTTCAATGATCAAGTTATTTCTAACTAAAGATCTTTTTTTTGTAGTTATGTACCACCAAGGTTGGAGCAACAACATTTGTTTTGTGTGCTTCCCTTTTCCTTTCCTTTTTTTTTTTTTTGGCTAGCTATTTTGTTTTGTTGTTTTGCTTGGACTTGGACCATCTATTTAATTTTAATAAATTAAAAAGAAAAAAAAATATTTGATTGGTTATCTTCATCCTCAAGTGTCTTCTTTTTCAGTTCGGAGAAGGGCCTAAAATATTTTTGTAACTATTTGAATTGGTACAAAACAATCCTTCATCCATCTTTGGGCCCCCAAATATCCTTGATTTCAACTTTTTGACTCAAAAATACCCTTATGTCTAACGGATCATACTCATAAGGTGGATGGAGGGCAATATTGTATCAAATTTCATAGTTTAAGGGCATTTTAGGTCCTTTTACGTTAGAATAATGTGAAATTACTTAACATATGAGCTCACATGATTCACTTGATTTTGAATGTCTTAGTAAATTAAAAAAAAAAGTTAGAATCTACTCTTTACACCCGNCCCCCCCCCCCCCCCCATCCACCCCTTCACTTCCTTTCTCTTCCATTTTTTTATTTGGATTTTGTCAACTATGTTTTTTCCAATTTATGACAAACAAAAGAGAAAAAAAAAAGGAAAATAATGATGATATTCATATAGAAATAATTAGTTCAATAAAAGATTACTTAATCAAGCAAATACATATGAATATTGCATTTTTTTTTGTGTACCCAAAATTCAAAATTAAAGAAGGGAAAGGGTCAAAAATGCCCTTAAACTATGCAAAAGGAACAAAATGCCCTTCGTTTGTAGTTTGGTCCAAAAATGTCCTTGCCGTCAATACTTTGTTCCAAAAATGCCCTTATTGTTATTTAATGGGTAAAAAATTCTCATTTTCCAAATAAATATATTATTTATTTTCTTTTAACACATTCATTTTTTTAATATATATTTTTTTAAATTAGGAAATGTTTATCTTACTTCAATTAAGAAAAAAATAAAAAATCAAAATATTTCTTATTTTTTTAATAATTATTTTTTATCGTTATGTAATACAAATTAATGATGGATGCATTATTATATTTTATATATGACATATATTATATGTTAAAAAGGGTATATGAAATTATTCTACTTTAATTGATAAAATGAGATTAAGAAGAAAAAAAATATTTCCTAAATATTTATTTGTTAAAGTGATTTTAAAAGAAAGAAAAAACGAATATGGTTCTTTAATAAAATTTTAAATAGGAAGAATATGTGTTTAAAAGGGGAAAACAATATTTCTTTAGAAAAGGGCATTTTTGACCCATTAAGTAACTATAAGGGCATTTTGGACAAAAGTATTGACTGGAAAGGCATTTTTGAACCAAAGTATTGATGGTAAGGGCATTTTTCGACCATACTATAAACGAATGGCATTTTTGCTCCTTTCTCATAGTTTAAGGACAATTTTTACCCTTTTCCCATAAAAGAATAAAAATAATCATTTCTCCTATCCCCACCCTCATCCCACCTTGACAATAGTACAAATTAAAAGAATATAAACATGTGAGTTCATTTCAAGTTTGAGTCCTGGATATCCTAATTAAGAACAAGATATTATAAAAGAATAAAAAGAGAAAATGAACAAGAGATTTGAATAATTGATAATAAAAATAAAAAATTTAGATGGACATTTAGTCGGTGTAAGTATGGATTTTAGTTGGATCCCCATTTATGAGTTGGGTTATAATAAATTGGGGGTTGATTTAAAATAGGCCAAGTTGAAGATATCATGAAATTAATTCTTTTTCAATATTATTTTCAAGTGTCTCGGGTCAAAATATGAATCATATGCGGTTTTAAAAAATAATATTTTTTTAAGAATATTATTTTTATTATTTATTTGAGGAGGGTTTAAATTTCGACCAATCAGATTAGGCAACATAATAAATTAATATTTAATAATTTTACTTTAACACAGCTATTAAAAATAAGGGCAAATATGAACCAAAGAATTAACATCGAGGGTACTTTTGAGCCAAAAGGTTAACGTATTTTAGTACGAAAGGTAGATGAAAGATAATTTTGTACCAATTCAAATATTTTAACCTTCTCCGTTTTTAGTTTTGTATTTTTTCACTCATCTACTCCCACAAGACACAAATTTACTTGGGATTTTGAATTAAGGGTGACATTAAGGTGTCAAAATTAAATGGCGGTGACATAATTTATTTTAATTGAGTGTAGGTGACAATTATGTAATTAAGGATTAAGGATTTATGAGGAATTTGTGGGAGTTGTCCTCAAGTTTTTAAGTTGATAGTTTGGTCCATTGTATTAAATGAGGGGTAAAGGGGTAAAAGACTAAAACCTAATTTAACCAAATATGGTGGGAACCAAAAATGGAGGGAAGTCAGCGAACCAAAAGGGGAAATAAAAGCTGCAAATATCCCCCGCCTCCCTGCCGGATTCCTCTCTCTTTTTCTTCTTCTTCTTCTTCTTTCTTGCTTGCTTGCTTCTTGTTCGCTTCATCTTTTTCTTCTTCTTGTTCGTACATTGTTACTCTTGCCTACTATTTCTTGTGCTTCTTCTTATTATTATCTTTTTCTTGAATTAGATTTAGCTAATCAGTGGACCCAATTTCATTCTATATCAATTAGCATTGCTTGATAAGTGATTGTGTTCACACACCATTGTTTGATAAGTAAAATTAATAGTTCTTTGAATCATTCATCATCATCTTGGTATACCTATAATTTTTTCAATAATTTGCATTCGCGTTTCCAACAGATGGTTATATCTATTGCAACAGTTGACTCGTGTTGAATAATTAAGTTAGATATTAGAACAGATGATAGTATTATTTTGCAACAAAAAGGTTATATGTTGCAACATATGACCTACATGTTGCAACAAACTAGTTATATTCCCAATTTTTTTCATAATGAGAAGGTCTTACCTTTAAAATAACTGACCTGCCTAGTTTACTTGTTTATTTGGGTGGAGCAGTAACGCCTATTTTAAGAACCTACCTGGTTGAAAATCCTATCGAGGAGAATCATAACCTAGAAAAGACCAACAAGATATGTTAAATGATGAATTTTATGTTGTGGACATGATAAATCACGATGATGAAATTGGAGGAGATGAAGTGTCGGACCTTGGGAGCAACAATTCAACTTCTTCTCAATCATCACGTGTGAACAATGTTCAAGATGATGAAAATGATTTTTATAAGGGAATGACATTCAAGAACAAGGAATAACTAGTAAATTCATTGAAAATTGCTTGTTTGAAAAAAGATTTGACTGAAAAAGGTGATCAATTCTCGTAATGTGTATTTTTAAAAATGTTCATATCCGGAGTGAAATTGGTGGTTGAGGGTTGTAAAATTTACAAGTAGCGACAAGTTTGTCATTAGAATCTACAAAAAGTACCATACATATAGTTTAGAGCATCTTACGAGCCATAATCCGCATGTCACAACAAAGTCATAGGTATATACTTTGAAAATAGGTTTACAATGGTAAAGGCCCATCGACAAGAGACATGTCAAATCAAATCCGCACAGAATTGGGTTGTAAGGTAAGTTATTGGAAGATTTATAAGGGCATGGATCATGATAAGTCTTCGGTTAGGGAATCACATGAGCACGGATATGTAGTACTTAATGTGTACCGTTATATGCTTGAAATTGAAAATCCAAGACGGCATTGTCGCTTGATGAAAATAGGAGGTTCAAGTACTTCTTTGTATCATATGCCGCTTGGATGATTGGTTTTCAACAAATGAGAAAAGTAATAGCCGTTGATGGGACATTCCTGAGGAGCAAGTATGAAGGAGTTTTGCTATCGGCGGTTGCACAAGATGCTGATAATCATATATTTCCAGTGGATTTTTGTGTTGTGAACAAGGAATGTGATGCCCCATATAAATATTTTTTGAATAGATGAGAAGTTATGTAGATGATACTGATGAGTTGTGCATTATTTCTAATAGGCATCCAAGTATTCGAAATATGGTTTCGACTATCTACCTGAATCTCATTATGGTTGTTGCATGAGACACCTTGGGGAAAATATTCGAAATAACTTTCATAATTCAAAGGTAGTATCCCATTTTATATAAAGCAGCAAAGGCATAATATATATGTGAGTTCAATGACCATTTTAATCAAATAAGAGATTTGGTACCAAAGGCTACTGAAACTCTTGAACGTATTGAATTCCACACATGGAGCAGGGCATTTTCCAGAGAAATAAGTACATTATTGTCTATACTATCTTGTTTGAGTTTATTATAATTTATGTTTTTTGATTAACTTTTTTTTGTTGTGTAGATATAACATTATGACATCAAACATCACCGAGTCGGTGAATATTATGTTTGGTGTTGAAAGATAATTTATCATTGTCACTCTATTTGATGAAATAAACAGAAGATTTGCACTTTTATTTCACTAGAGGCATATGGAGCTGATAAACTCTGCAAATAGATTTGTTTCTTTAACTAAAGAAGACATATCAAAGTATGTCAACTCGGGCAACAAATTGTTGGCTCATCAAATTGCTAACTACAAGTTCACTGTCACTAGTCATGGTGATGTTGCTATGGTGGATCTACAAAGAAGAACTTGTACTTTTAGAATTTTTGACTTAGACAAAACTCTTTGTCCACATGCCATGGCAGTGCTTCGATCCCAATATGGTGCCGAATTTGAAAATCAAATTTATGAGTACTCATCTCCATATTATTCGGTGGAAAAATACATAATTGCATATTGTGAAGAAATTCACTCTGGTGCCACCCGAAGATTCTTGGATTGTCCCTTTGGATATCTTAGAGAGAGAAATACCTCCTCCATATGTTGATCCAAGCGAACCTGGAAGAAGGAGATATAAGAGATGTTGTGGAGTTGGTGAATCATTTCCAACAAGAAAAAATAAGTGTTTCATATGTAAGGACTTTGGCCACAAAAGAACTACATGCCCAAATTGAAATGCTCCATTAGTATTGTTGAATTTTAATGAATGTTCTTTTTTATTTGAGGATAATGTATCTTATCTTAATTTGAATCAACTTTTTCACGACCCAAAATGAGTCATGAGTGGCACCCACATTTAACCTCCTAGGTAGGGGTACCAATGAATTCAACTGCAACTTATATTTATCGTTCAACTTACAAAATACTAACCATAGTATGGAAGCTTAAATCTTATTAATGTAATAAACACAAATACACTAACGTCTATTAAATATCGTTTCTCCAAAATCTGAAAGTCACATCAAGGACATTTAATCTCCAAATACTAAGTCTAAGAGTATCAAAGATACCAAACTAAATGAATAAAGTAATTTGTGTCCGAAAACTAAGGACATCATGTCATGACCGACAGAATCCAACACGAGCTAGAATGAATAGCTCACCTTGGAACTTGATGTGCTGGAGACTGGCAAGAGCTGGCTGCGAGTCAAAGTGGATGGTACACTCGCTGCACTCCACAAAAGAAAAACAAAGAAAAACACAAGTGGGGCTCGGTACAAGGCAACATGTACTGAGGAGATATCATCGGCCGACTCAAAATAGTAACTAATATGTAGTAAGTAATAGTATAAAATCAACTATAGCACTTAGCCGATGACAAGACAAACAATGTGAATAAGTGACACTGAAGCATATACGTAATCAATCACAATATCAAGCACACACACGAGGACTCATACCTTCACACCACGCTCATTTGGGAAATGGGTTCTTTGAGATTGAGTACATTGCATTGTTTATATATGTTTTCCTTTAATGTTACTTTGCCGGAACGTGACACCCGATCCAATAATACCATGCCAAAACGTGAAACCTCATCCAATAATACCATGTCGGCACGTGACATCCAATCCAATAATACCGTTAATTTATCATTTATTATCACCTATTTTCACTTCATTAACAATATTTCATCAAGCCTTCGTTATTCAAGGCATCACTTCGATAGAGAAGGTTCAAGATTATAACTTTCACCGTCTCAAGATTTCAGACCATTCACAAACAACACATAGATTATCCAAAGAACACAACCAAGTACATAGAGAAATTTACAATATCACTCAACGACTATTAATTTCTGTTAAGAATCTATCTATCATATAGAATAAACCATAACCTACCTCCACCGAAGAACTGATGTTTAGCAAGCTACTTCTCCAATGGCTTTTCCTTTCCTCAATGCCTCGAAACGTTTCCAATCTATCAAGTATACAATATTTGTAAGTAGACACACTCAATTCTATAATCAAATTTCAACCTTGATCTCAATTAATAGGTCAAATCCTATATTTCTTAAATTTAAGCCTAGGTTTAAATCTCAATTTCTTTAATATCATAATTGTAATAGAATTCATGTAATACAAAAAATCTATTATTTAATTACTTATCTTAATATAACAAAACTTAAATTATAATGTGATAACATATGAAAAATCTCAAACATCGAAGACGGATATGAAGTCACTAGTGTTAACTTACCACTAAACAAGTATGCACAATTTTCTTTTCCTAAATAAAAATCGACCCATTCTACAATTATAATATTACTAGGTTGTCATCACCTCATAATTGTCCATCATCATGTTAATTTATTAGCCAGTAACATTTGTCTCCCCCAAAAATACTAAAACCCAAAACATAAACAGAACCTTCAATTGTTTGCTATCTTCAACTTACCACTAACACCACTGAACTTGTTCTTTCCGATTTCTCGTCTAATTTCAATAATATAATAATAATAATCGTTATGACCTTTGTTCATATTCACAAAATACATACTAAACTTACCTGAAGCACTTATCGGCCTCCTTACTTTCTGTGCCACCATAGTTTAAGTTCTTGTTGAGTTTGTCACTCAAGATAAGAACCCTTAATTATTATTAGGACTAATTAAGGGAGTGGTAGAAGTCCCCCCCTACTAATTTTAATGATGTTTTCTTTAACCACCAACTATATAAATTATTAAAAACAACCCATTAATTATATAACTAAAGCTACGAATAGTCCAAAATATTCATTTAAAATTCATCGGAAGAGTCTTTTGTGAACTAAAAAGCTCTAGTACTCAAAACAACTTAATGGGTCATTACATTAGATACCAATTTACCCATTGTTACTCCTCGAACTATCAAAAAAAGGCGAGGGTAAGAAAGGGTACCTAAATCGACAAAAAGATGTGGATATCTTTTGTGCCAATCATCCTCAGTCTCCCAAGTTGACTCCTCTAGTAGACGATTCTTCTACTGGACGTTTATAGATGCAATCTCCTTTGACCTCAACTTGCGGACCTACCTATCTAGAATAGCTAGGGCTCCTCTGTCACGACTCAAGCCTAGGGCCTAGACGTGACATGGCAAATGAGGAACCCAAAGGAGCCCAAACAAGCCTCTCAAACTTGTCATCACACTTCATCGGTCGCGGAAGTACAATCAACATTAATTAACGGGAAATAGGGACTAAGGGCAAACCATTTCAAAATGACATCATAGAACAAGAGTCAAGCTCATTTACAAAATACTTGTCCAACGCACACCTCTACATACATAGATAGGACGGGGGCCATGACATACTACCGGCTCCCCTCATAGTCAAAATACAATTGCAAGCTAAAGTCTCAAAACATAGGAGTAGGAAACATAACATAGCCCTCGAATCATTGAGGACTCACCAACAAACTCGGATAAGCACCGTACTAGCCACGTGAATGGAGAGAAGGATCAAGAGTAGCTCCGGTCCCTACATGGTGACATCATGTAGGCAAAATATGCGTTAGTACTTGGAATGTACTAAGTATGCGGGGTGCAACACAACAATAGACAAGGACACAATCGAAATACAAGAAATAGTTTCATAGGCATTATGAATAACAATATGAGGATGCATGATCAAAGTGAAGTCAAAACATGTTTAAGTAAATCTATACTAATAGTAGATATCATATGTGTATGCATGATCCAACCAATCTATAACCCCAACTTAGGATGGGGGATGCCGTTCACACCCGGACACCCTGGTGGCAAGGTATAAACCCCTCACATGGTTGATGTTGGTCACACCCCAAGCATCCTAGGTGGTGAGATATAAACCTCTCACATGGTTGATGTTGGTCACACCCCAAGCATCCTAGGTGGTGAGATATAAACCTCTCACATGGTTGTCCGGTTCTTTTCCCCCGGACCGGGCATGGTCATGCAACACTTTATATAGGAAATTCCCATTAGGCTCTAATGCAATCTCACGTATGGAATGAACATATACACAAGCTTAGTTTGTCATCAACACATCTCTGGATTGCCATACATCTCATAACTCAAGCTTTAAAGCATCGATTCATCAATTCTCCATAGTTGGACATTTTGTCAAACACCTTGAAGGCATGTAATGGAATCAAAGAGCATGGAAAATAGGGTAGTAATTATGCAGCCAAACCAGTGAACAACCTACAACAACACCTTTTAACACCCACAATACCACATGAAAATCTCCACATCCATTCCAAATTTAGATTCAAGTTCTAGAGTCACAATATTCTCAAAACAATCACTTTTCATGTTTAAAATTCAATGTGCAGGAAATTATTACAAAGAACAAGACTAATTTATGAATCTTAACTTAAACCATGAATTAGTGAGTAGAATAGAGTCTAGGCACTATGGGTGGAAGGACCCATGAGTTCAACACCACATACCTTGAGTTCTTATGAAGGTCTTGAGAGTTCCTTCAATGGAAGCTTGGAATTTGGAGCAAGAGTCTCTTCAATCTTGAGGAAGGTTTTGGATTAGGGTTCTTGAGAGAACATGAGAGAAAATGTGTCTAAGTATGGGAGAGGTGTTTTGGGAAATGTTTTAGAGATGGGAATTGAACTAATGGTATATAGGAAATAACATATGCCCTTTGGAAAAATGGTCCAACACTTAGAAAAAAAAATGAGGCGGGTGAACAGTAAAAACGCTTACTGGAAAATGCATTTCCTGCCGGACAGAGTTTACGAAAATTGGCATAACTTCTTCGTCCGAACTCCGAATGAGGTGAAACGAAGTGCGTTAGGCATCTAACTCAAAGGGCTTTCCATGGATATGTTATGCGCCACCCAATTATTTGTTTGCTAGGAGATATGACCCTCCAAAGTAGACCCTCGAAAAAGGATTCACTTGGAAATTTTGGATTTTGATACGGTTGCTCTAAAATTTGGGTTAGACCCATTCCCCACTCAATTTGACCCCCTAAACAAGAATATGAAGTTGGATTTTTGAAAAACGAAATGGATTTTTTTTTATATAGCTAAACAAGTTTCCGGTAACTTCCGAAGCACATTTTTAAGAACCTTTTGGGTCATTTCAATATATCCCCCTTGGGAACATTTGTCCCCGAATGTGGAAGAGAGGTACAAG